>NC_068360.1:114311317-114396317 GCF_020536995.1 Dreissena polymorpha | reverse complement strand
AAAACATACCTTCGATTGATGTTTTGTACGCAAAAAAGCCGTGGTCGTTCGCATTTGTGGGCACGCGACAGTTTTTGTTCCTGCACATTGATTAAGTCAATAATGACATTTTAAGATATATCCAGAAACCCGGTTCTGCTTATAGCCAGGCGTGGAATTTAAATTTTCATAGAAGCTTTCATCGCTAAAGAAAAACAAATTAGAAGGGTTCCTGAAGAACGGAGATTAAAGCCACACACATTGAAATGAAATACATGTTAATCAATACATATAGATTCAATTTGAAAGTGTGCAAAATTTGCATTGAATCTATAGCGTAGTTAGCAAGTAATTTATTTATTTATTTTTAATTTTAAACTGAATGAAGGATTTCTAAACGTTTACGTCCATTTCGACAAACGCGATTATTTTTAAGTTTTAACGCGCAAAAAAGACGGATTTCTGCCTTGTAACCACCAGATATATTCTAATTGGTATAGATAAAATTTGTTTCTTATTTATACTTAAATTGACTTTCATTTCAAGGTGTGTGGCTTTAATACATGTGTGCAAAGTATCATCCCAGATTAGTCAGTGCCTTCCGCACATGCTAATCAGGTAAGGCACTTAATGCTTATATGGAAATTTTCGTTTAAAGGAACCTCTTCTTTAAACGGCAATCCAGTCTTGGCGGAAAGAGTCATCCCTGATTAGCTTTTGCGGACTTTACTTATCAGGGGACCGTTTCAATAAACATCGTAATACACATTTACGATACGATACATTTTTCGAAGATGCATAATCGCTTAAGTCCATATCATATGTTTATCTATTTTCAGTACTTAATTACTTACATTGGCATCTCTAGCGCCGTATATATTTGACGAGCATAGCGAGTTCGTCTACTTATTAAGATTACACTCTCTTAAGTTAAAATTGTCGTAGTATCGTTTATGAAACGGCCCCAAGGGACGACACTTTCCGCGCATGCATTAAGCCCCTTTTTCAGTGCGAGGCGGAAATATACAAACATACAATTACCTCTGGAAATCACAAATAATATCCACAATAAAACATATATATTCGTCATATTCTTTATCGTGAGCTCTTGATTCAATGCATAAAGTGTACAGTGGATTGGTGTATCTATTTCTAATGTTTTAGGTGAAGTGTTTTGTCTGCAATGGGGTTTTATACAATACCACTGTCGTTTTCGTCAATAGACTGGTAATGATGCATATCTATCAGATATTGGATTTCCATTGTCTTAGTGTCCAGTAATAACAATAAGTGTAACTTGAGTGGCGAGTGTTTTTTAAACAGCGGACATGCGTCATTGCCTTTACTTAACCCATTTATGCCTAATGGACTCTCCCATCCTTCTAAATCGGATCAATTTATTTCCAAAATTAGGGATGTCTATAAATTTATTTCTATATTTAGAATATAACTTACAGAAATTCCTTTCAGCAAACAGCGCAGACCTTGATGAGACGCCGCATAATGCGGCGTCTCATCTGGGTTTACGCTGTTTGCAAAGGCCTTTTTTCTAGACGCTAGGCATAAATGGGTTAAAAAATGTTTCATTGTGAATTCGAACTTTTGTTTGTTGCTCTAACTTCAATTAAACAATACCGCAAAACATGTTTAACGTTGATTAGAAATGCATGTAATAATCGTTATGCTTCAAGACGCTTGAGTACCAAAATATAGATATTCGGTGCATCTAATCATGATCATTAAATCGTAGTATATTATTTAAAATAAAGATTTAAAAATATGAGAATAAGCAGGATAACATAAAAGAACACTTTACGTTTATTTGTAATACACAAAAAAAAGAATAATTAAAAGTGGTAAGGCAACAGTTTAACCCATTTATGCCTAGCGTCTAAAAAAGGCCTTGGCAAACAGCGTAGACCCAGATGAGACGCCGCATGATGCGGCGTCTCATCAGGGTCTGCGCTGTTTGATTAAAGGAATTTCTGTAAGAAATATGCTAAATATAGAAATAAATATACTAGACATCCCTAATTTTGGAAATAAATTGATCACATTTAGAAGGATGCGGAGTCTCATCCGGGTCTTTGCTGTTTGCCAAGGCCTTTTTTCTAGACGCTGGGCATAAATAGGTTATACAAAATGCGTTTTGAATTTCGATCTAAAATGTCGAATCCAGCATTAAAATTGTAAAACCGTTCGTTCAAATGCAGTTGAATATATTTTTGACACACAAACACAAAATAAACGTCCCGCAATTTAAAGCGTGTGTTCAACTTGAATATTTGCAAATCATAGAGTCTACTTTTACGTAAAAGCTAGAAGTATCGTTGTGGTATACATTTTGAGGTGTCACCGTCAATATCTACAACGTCAACGGCGACCGTTGGAAAGTCCCCTTTTAATGTTTAGCGACGTTCTGCTGAAAGCCAGTGAGTCTTGCTCAAGGATAACGGGTGCTTTAGGCATGTGCGTAATGTGTCGTCCCGTTTGAGCCAGTGTAAACCGCACGGGCTTATCAGGGACGACAATCTCCGCCTAATGTTCGCTAACAAAAGACCTCCGGTAAACAATGAGTAACATGAAAGCGTGCAGTGTCGCCCCTGAAAAGCCTTTGCGGAGTACACTGGCTAATCTGGGACGACACTTTACGCACATACATTAAGACGCGTTTTCGAAAAACGCGGCTCAAATGAGTAGCTACATAAACCGTATTGCAGCGTCCAGAATTCGTCGTCTATTGGAAATTACAACTAAAGCGTTACTTTTGCTGTAATGTGAACGTTCGCGGCAACATTTCCCGGCCACGTCTCCCTTTTGCTGTACCTCATGAGTCACGTGATGGTACGTCTCCGGATAACAGCTTCTCCGACGATGCCGGTGGCAACGTTGACAGTTGTCGCTTTCATTGACTATAATTCTTGGGTCGGTATGTCGATTACGGCGCCATTAGCGCCTCTCTTGGTACGTTTCTGACTCATAGCATAAATGACGCCAACAATTGGTACTGATAGAGCGTTTCGGCGTCTCAATTTCGTGGTTGGATAATCTTCTTCCGGTATTGATGTCAGCTGCAATCTTGAATATATGAGTTGGATTATTTTACCACCACGCTCCTCTCGATTTTGTATGCTTCTTTATAACCGTTGGTCTTTTCTTATTTTATGACAGTTCTCCGCTTGCGATTTATCTCTTTTCAAAGCGTCGATGGGGAATTTCATCAGAAAATAATATTTCTTAGCTTTCTGCTATAAATGCGCGTTATATCCGGTTTAACTACATGTAGTTTCGGTTGCTGTCGAATTATGTGCATAACTTCCGATATGTTTTTTGCAAAATTATGTTCGCAATATTAATGTCGCTTCAATAATTTTGTTAACCGAAAAAGACATATTGAATGAAATTGTGAAAGAGATCCACGCTTAATATAGTATGGTCATATTTATAATCAAGTAATGAAAAATAAAATTTAGCATTGTTTCTTGAAGATCGTGCAATTTGCTAGGGCTGCAACGGGTACCCGAAATATCCGATGATATCGGATCCAACTTCAGATTCGCGGGTACGAGTCCACCCCTGAAAATTTCGGTTTCGAATTTTCTCTTATCTGAGGGATCCGGATCCGAAAAACTGCAAGAAACCATATTTGGATTCGGATTCGGATCCGAACAATTTTTTTGGATTCGTTGCAGCCCTACAAATTTGCTACCTATACACGGGCTAGATCGAAGCGATATCGGTTACTGGTAATGATCAGTGTCACGTGGTGTGACAACTCTACGGGAACTGTTGACACGTGTGATTGAGATATTATTATGAATGGATAAGAAATATTAGTTCATACTGCTAATTAGATTATTAGTATTTATAATAAATAAGTAAATTCACAATCTTTTCTTTAATATGTTTTTTTTCCTTTTTGGACAGTTAGTCAATATTATAGATCATTAGATCTATAAGAATTCGTTCGTTTAAATACATATCAATTTATACTAAAAAGAAAACAAAAACAGCAACGTTTGTAAGTATATCTTTGTTAACATAAAATCTCAAGTTAAACAACAGTTATAAAGCTTTGTTAGAATAAAAACAAATAAAACGTGTATTTACAAACATGGCATGTCAAAAAATTGTTACTAAGTGCAAATTATACGTAAGAAACTTGTTCAATTTCAATGTCGCTGCTGACATCACTTCCTGACGACGTATCGACGTACGCCCTGTTTAATATGACGTCATCAAACTCGCGCAGGTACCCGACGTTAATTCTCCCGTCGCCTTCAGGGTAGCAAGTTGAAATCGCTTTCTCGTCTGCCCAAAGAAATCTCGACCAATACTCGGTATCATCCAAAGTAAGTTTCCCCCAAATCGTGACGTCAGTGTCATTGGCATCTTTGCTAATGAACGAATCAATATTTACGTAAAAACTGGCGTTGTCGTGTTGACGTGCTTTTGACGTGTCAGCGTCGATATACCCGAGATTTAAAACGTCGACAAAAGGGCTACGTCCGTCGGGACGTCCCCTTTCAACTCCAAGCGACGTTCTGCTAAGACTGAATCCATGACCCACGTCATTTTCCAGCTCCCAAAATTCAATGTCGTCAACTTGCAAGGGCCGTCGACGTCTGTCGAACATGCCGACGGAAGTGTATCCTTTGCTGCTCTGTGAACGCTCGTGGCGAAATTTCCTTTTCACTTCCCCTCTAAGTTGTGAGTCCAAGATTCGTTCGATTTCGGATAATGATGTTTGTTGAGTAACTTGATGGTTCGTCGCCATACAATAACTTCTTCGACGCGCTCGTCGGCAACTTTCACAATGGCTGCTATCGCCGACGACGATTCTTTCGTCGGCACGTCGGCTACGACGCAATTTCGGTCTCTCTTGAAATGTGTCTGGTTCGGAGCATATCCGACGTCGACAGTTTGTCCTGATTGAGCGTTTAGGCGTCTCCATTCCGTCGGTAGACATTTTATCTCTGTTCGTGTGGTCAGCGATTCTTATTGCTGATTTTTCGTCGCCATTTTGTGTATTTGACTTCGATTCCTTCGCCAATATTGTCCGCTCATTTGTATACGTTTCATTGCCATGACAACGCTTACTTTGTAAATTATAAAATCCGATGCTTTTCCCTTGTCTTTTTTCTCTTTTCAATGCATGTATGAGAAATTTCTTCAGAACAGACATTTTCTTAGCTTTTTGTTCTAAACGCGCATCATTTCCGCTTTTATTTAATTTCGGTTGTTTTCGAATTTTGTGGATGGCTTTAGAGACGGATTTCCCAATCCTGCTCGCAATATCCATTTTGTTTCAGGAATATTGCTTAATGTAAGAGAAACCTTGAATGAAGATTCGGGAATTGTTTCGCGTGTTATATACCTATGCCATAATTGTAATTAACATTTCAAATAATCAAATTCGCAGCTATTTATTTTGGCGATCGTATCGTGTGGCGATAATAACTGATGCACGTGTTATATTGGACCGATAAAAGGACGTGTTTATTGTCACGTGGTGTGAAAACTGTACGGGACCTGTTGACACGTGCGATACAGATCAGATTGATGACTAGATAAGTGTTTATCGTACTGTTCTTAAGATAATTGTTCTAATTCGCAATCGGAGGGAAACACAAACAATTTAATATTCTTTCATAGCTTGATATATGTAGATAGAGTTTACAGAAAGTTTTTTCTTAGCAAAAATCCAGTTTAGGCGGAAAGGGTCGTCCTGATTAGCCTGTGCGGACTGTTTAACTGTTTAGTTTAACTGTTTAGTTTAGCAAGTTGACAGGGGCTTACCACGGACTGTTTAACTGTTTAGTTTAACAGGTTGACAGGGGCTTACCGGGTGAAAATATTTGCTACTCCTTTACGAAAAACACGAAAACGACGCCATTTTGGAAGAAATTTAGAAACTAACCTCACGTAAACCCTGAAAGCCACCGTACAAAGAATGTCCCCCCCCCCCCCCCTGGTTGACAGATTTTTACTGTTTCGTTGTGTGTGTGTGTTTTTTCAAGTACACGAAAAAACGAAGGAACAATATTAACGCGGGCTGTTCAATAAAGTTGTAGAATTACGTACTTTTGAAAAAGCATAAAATATATATCATATGTTTATGACATTTAAAACGGAAGCATGTTTCTATTAATATAGCAAATGTTTACGTTAAAAACTATTTTTCTATTAAGAAAGAAATATTATTGTTATTCTAGTAACAGGCTTTCGCCGCATTTCGTTTTTATTTTTTTAATTATGTAAAAAAATCAAATATATCCTAGTTCATTCTGTACTTATTTCAGCTGCATGTGTAGAAAAGCCTATGCATTTAAAACGTGTATTGTCGTTATTTATTTTATGCATTTTGTAAATTCCATACACACGCGAAATCGCTGATGCACAACACTCGTTGAAATGTTGTAATTAAAATATTTTCTCTGTCGTAAACCACAAAATAAAGTGTTTCAAAACAGTTATGACAAGTTGGTTTAAATCTTTAAATCAAGACTTGATAATCATATATAAAAAATCGAAAGGCAGAAACGATCACGAACAGTTATTGGCATATAAAATTTATAATAACATAATGACAGTGTCCGAAACTTTAGGTAAAAAGTAATCCAGTACAATTATACTGCACATGAACATACGGACTGAATAACAAATAAATACCTTTACTTTTTGCTAGGGTTTTTTAATGATTAAAATATATGTAAAGTAACGCGCTTTTATTATTGTGAAGCAGACGACGTAACACAACGCCTAAAGCAGAACTCCGGAAAAACTCGTCCAGCGTTCCTCGTCCTCGAATAGCATGTTTCCGTTGTTCGTCCGCCTGCTCTCAACCCACACACGCTGCCCCGCGGACAGACGGACGAACGCCTGTGAGCTGGAGCAGGGCGCGTAGCCAGGGGAGGTGTCGTAGAGGGCGCTAGGCTGCACCACCACGCCCTCTTTTATGATGGCGATCAGGACGAACGTGTTCGACCTGGAGCGAGGAGAGATAGTTTTCGAAAATTTAATTTTGTTCAAGAAAACAACACTAACAATTGAATAGAAATGCAATTCGGGTTAACGATTGAGCAAAAGATTATCGTCGATCCATGACCAAGTTTGGTAAAAGTTTAATTTTACATATTTAAATAAAAGCACGTGTTGGTTGATCATTCCGATTAACTCGAAGTCCTAAGACAAACAAACTGGGCTAAACAGACTTTGAAGGAGTTATCTAAATAAGACTTTTTTGTTTATAAAGATAGGTCGATTAAGCGCTGCAGCTAGTTTACCCCGCCTAAATCCTACTCGAATATCCACGCATTCTATTGCCGCCGTATGCATGTTAGATTTAGTGATCACTTTACCATACAGATATAAATTTTCGCTGTACCTCATTTAACAATGCACATAATACCACACAAATAACATGGTGTAAGATTTATTAAGTAGTAAACAGTATGAATACTTCAGTAGTAGTTTTGTGAAAAAAATACGGACATGACGGGGATATAGACATATATGAGTCACAACAGGGACATTTAAACAAATATATCCAATTGAAGAAATGTTATTATCTGAATATGTTTGGTATACGTGTTACCAGATACAAGTTTGTGTGCTGAACATGTACATTCCGCCAGCTGGTGCCATGAAGACGCCATTGCTCGCGTTGTATCCTTGACCTTCGTTAACCTCCACGACCGTGTACTCTATGATCTTACCAGAGGCCGGACTGGTGTTTGAGGGTCCGTGGGCGTGGAAAACCACGGCACTACCGGAGCCTGTCACTTACAACAACAAAACATGGAAGAAAACAACTCTTTACGAAATATTTGGTGCGCAAGAAGATTTCATGTCGCTATATGATTATTCCGTAAAGTAATCATGCCTTAATATGTTTCGATAGCACTATAAGCTATATAAATGCAGGCAGTGTTCTGAGTGAGGAAACAAGTTTATTTTCCATTCATTCGCAGAATTCAAAACAGATAACATACGAGTATTTTAACTTCTTTAACTTATACGTTATTTAATATTTGTTTACGTCAAGAAAATATCAACTTAATTGATAACTATTTCTTCCTGGTGGGTCTTTTAATAAATATTGTACTTAAGGAAAGGAAAGCCACTATGACAAATTTAATTGAACGAATTAGCATCAATTACATACATGTACATAAATAGCAGCAACGAGATATATACCTAGCTGGAACGACATACATACCCAGGCCACCTGGCACAACAAACCCTGTAAGATAAATAAGCCTTGATCTGGGAAAATTGGCTTAATGAATGTGCGTAAAGTGTCGTCCCAAAAATAAGCCTGTGCAGTACGCAAAGTATAATCAGTCACAGCACTTTTTGCTAAGAAGAGACTTCCTTTTCAAATATCATTAAAGCGGAAGTTGTCGTCCCAGATTAGCCTGTGTAGACTGCACAGGCTAATCTGGGACGACACTTTACGTGCATAGATAAAACCCCGTTTTATCAGAGCGCGGCTTAAACGTAAATTGTTTCAATGTAATGTTATTTATTGTCGGAAATTGTAGTTGTACATGCGCAAACTGTAATTTCTTAACATAAACACAATAGATCATAAGTTTTATAAACCATTTTTGTAATTATATGACGATCTCTACATTTCTCTAAGATAAAACGAAACTGGATAAAAAGCACAATATCAGAGTAAAATTATGCTCATTCGTGCCATTGATTCTATGGACTTGCTCGCTTTAAAACAATGCACTTGCTTATTGATCTACGCAGCTACGTTTTGTATGAAAGAGGTCACTGGTTAAAGGAAGATCAAAAGTGACATACATATACGCTCAGTTAACAAGAAAATTATCACGCTTTACCACGAAAGGAAACAAACAAATAACAGTTTTACTTGTAAACCTATAATATTGTTATACAGTTAGAGTCGTTGAAATGTTGCCGTACTTACCCCGCACCGACGCTGACATGCATGCCACGAGCAACGCAGGAAAAACTGTAGAGGACCAAATAGGAGTTCTTGATGTGAAGGGTACACAGAATATAAGATATATAATAACATAAGTTATAAGTACACACCAATACACATATCTGCTGTTGGATAAGATAGAGGGCATCATCGTCCTCGTCGTAGTCCTCGTAGACGTCGTCGTAATCAGCAGCAGCAGGAGCAGCAGGAGCAGCAGCACCAGCACCAGAATCAGCATCATCATCAGCGCCATCATCAGTATTCCATCATTAGCATCATGATCATCATCATCATCATCATCATTTGCATCATCATCATCATCATCATCATCATCATCATTATGCTCATTATTATTATTATTATTATTATTATTATTATTATTATTATTATTATTATTATTATTATTATTATTATTATTATTATTATTATCATTATTATTATTATTATTATTATTTTTATTATTATTTTTATTATTTTTATTATTAGTATTATTATTATTATTATTATTATTATTATTATTATTATTATTATTATTATTATCATTATTATTATTATTATTAATATTATTATTATTATTATTATTGTTATTATTATTATTATTATTATTATTATTAACATATAAATATAAAACTTGATTTACCTGTCAAAAACATTTGTAAGATGACCTTCTCTCTCCTCAGTCTTGTGTTCAAAAACGTGAAATAAATAGTCAGGAAACATCAAAGTTTAATACTTGACTCTTTCAATGATAACCGCCTGTCCCAATTTTGAGCACATAGCTCGGGAATCAATAAACATGGTTTCCGGTAGAGATAAAATGATCTTAAAATTTCGCATTCGTCAAGCTGCCTGAACTATTTCGTGTAGTTTATTCTATAATTTCCATGTCCTTTTCAAGAAGTTTATATACAGGTATATCTATACGTGTATCCGTTTTATCTACGTAGACACGTTTTACGGCAGATGTATTCTGTTTTACGTAACCGAATAATCGCAAGAGAAATGTAAATGTGGTGGGTTTTAAGATTAGCGCTTAACACACGCCGGGTATGCGAATACTTCGTTTACGGATGGCACTTCACTTACAGAGAACAACAAACGCCACGCGCGAGAGGTGAGTTCTTCAGCTTTTTTGTATTTATGTTCTGTTTATTTGGTTTTTAGACACAGAACATTGTTTGGGTGATTAATGGTATAGCACTTCGTATTGCGAAGAAAGAAATTCGCGGAAAAACGGTGAATTATTTAAAAAAAAACGATAAAATTTCATCGATAATCAGCATGAATTGAATGATCAGTACATATTTAAACAAAATAAACATACTTGGAAATAAATCAAGAACGTGCTTACTATTCGAAATAAAAGATCAATATATCCAGTAATGTTACAACATGTTACATTTTAGTTTACTCATGTATTTGAGAAAATTCAAATGTTTTAAGAGTCGCATGCACATTTTTCATCTGCACTTCGTTTACCGATCATCTAAAAAACAATGGCACTTCGTTTCCTGACATCTAGACACTTTTTTCCAGATATAGCACACTCGTATTTTTTGAATCAAAAATGCAGAATTCGCTGTGGAATACTGTTAAAGTAAGCAGGCAATAAATAAAAATGTATGTACTTAGTACGCAAATAAAAAACGAATAAACGAAGCATGTTCTTATCCCTTTGAAATATGATTATGATTTGGTATAAATGTGAAAGATAAATGTTAAACAAATTGGATATGTCTAATGAGTAAAATCTATATGACCATATATTTTAAATTACGTTCTAAGCGGTTGATCTAAAGCATTTATCTTTATGTCCAAATGAAGGTACTAAGGCTATTTTCTTTTTTATTAGATAGCATGTCATGAATAATCACTCTGCTTAAACTGCCTCTCAGAGATTAATATCAGCAGCGATGCAGGTTCGAAATTCTATTGGAACTTTTTGGCTCAATGCCAATAAACGAAAATAGCAATAAAAGAACGGGCGGAGTTGATTTAATCACACGATAGTGGTGTAAAATTATGCATATCCGTCTTTGTTTTAATATAAACACAACACATGCTGCATATGAAGTTCTATCCAATATAGCACCCTAAACTTCGTTTGTGTGGGTATACTAAGTACTTACTCCATAATATGACATTTAAACATTTTATGTACGCATTCCTTTTTTTCCAGAATCAGTTGATTTTACGATTTAATTTTAACCGTGATTCTTAAAACTCAACCAATACAGTGATTTAGGGTCAGGTGAATCGCACTTCGAGCAAACGTTAGCGTTGCGTAAAGGGAAGTGCTCCCTATAAGCAGGGCTCAAAATACATGGAGTTTTACCATTCTCTTTTTAATTTTGTTGCTACGCATAAGTATCGTCTTGATGATGCGATTCAAATAAGCACAACCGACATAGGATTTTATGAAGAACAAATGTGTATTTGCGTCATAAAGACCCCTTCACTACCGTTATCTATAGCCCTGCTATAAGTAAAATTAAACACGATTGTGTTGATTCGCATTATCCGTACACATTTATTTAATAATAAATATTATCTTATTTGAAAATTGCAATTATAATAAACATAGTATAAATTAATAGTCATGTGATTTTTGAAAAATATATTTTACAAATGTTTCGTATGAATAGCCATAATATAAATTAATGCATTTGAGGTAGAAGATAAAACTCAGTTATTAGAGTGCCCGCTTTGTTGAAAGTCTCCGTAATCTGAAGTGCCCTTTATCGGTAAACAAAGTGGCTGCAACTTTATGTATGCCACCTATTACAAAACGTACTATCTTTGTTTATATTTCATTGAATGCTATCAAAATTTCAGTATTTGAAGCACAGTGATTACTCTACATGCTGGAATAGCAAAAAATATCTTGCAATAATTCTAAGTAGTTTTATTTTGTTAAAATGTTTACTGTTCATCCAGTTTATGCTGTTTTCCGATCAAATTTTCTATTTTTTGGGCAAAACTGTTCCATTCTTCCGTGAAATTGTGTATTCCCAATACAAAAGGATACACCATTTATCAACTCGACCATGTGTCTTGTCTTAAAAACTAATCTTTAGGATATAACTTTAAATAAAACAGAGGAACTTACCTCTAGCGCGTGGCGTTTGTTGTTCTCTGTTAGTGAAGTGCCATCCGTAAACGAAGTATTCGCATACCCGGCGTGTAACATCAGAGTTCGAACCATTGCAATCTCTTGCCGCCAAATGTTCGATACCGGCTTTGGGGTATCGTGGGTAGTAGCCTAAGCGCAGTGTTTGGTATACGCTCTTCTCACGTTGGCGAGACGGCTTCAGTTACAGTCACATCAAAAAATAAAAATAAACATAATTCAGTTAAAAACATATGGCTGAAAATTGCAGCTATAATTCAAAACTCGTCCCAAAGTTCGTGACTCAACTAGTTAACCCATGTATGTCTAACGTCTAGAAAAAAAAGGCCTTTGCAAACAGCGTAGACCCAGATGAGACGCCGCATGATGCGGCGTCTCATCTGGGTCTGCGCTGTTTGCTTAAGGGAATTTCTGTAAGAAATATTTTAAATATAGAAATAAATATACTAGACATCCATAATTTTGAAAATAAATTGATCCAAGTAAGAAGGATGGGAGAGTCCACTATGCATAAATGGGTTAATAAGGTAGGAGTGCTGGGACTCAGACCTCATAAACTTGTAACCCTTTGCATGCTGGGAAATTTGTCGTCTGCTAAAATGATGTCTGCAGAATTTTTAAAATTAGCTTTTTTCTTCGATTTATTTTAAAGAATACTATCAGAATGACAAACATTTTTGATCCTGATGAGACGCCACGTTTTGTGGCGTCTCATCTGGATCCAAACTGTTTGCAAAGGCCTTCAAAATTCGGTTCCAGCACAGAAAGAGTTAAATACTTATACGTGTACACGTTAGTGTGATGCGGTACCTTTAACTAATTGGTACATGTAGATAATAGCAAGCTTACTGCTGGTCTCTACAAATCTTCCTATCCGAGCTGGATATTCAGAACATCGGGTACACTCTGGGCTTTAAAGGCGCCTGATAAAAACACGATATGATTACGTGTGTCACGTTCTAAGAAATTGGGCATAATGCATGTGCGTAAAGTGTCGTCCTAGATTAGCCTGTGCAGTTCACATAGGCTAATCAGGGACGATACTTTCCGCCTTAACCAGATTTTCGATAAAAAGGGACTTCCTTTAAACGAAAAATACCATAAAAGCGGAAAGTGTCGTCCCTGATTAGCTTGTGCGGGCTGCACAGGCTAATCTGGGACGACACTTTACGCACATACATTATGCCCAGTTTTTTCAGAACGCTGTTCTGTTCTGTTTATTTTATGCACGTAACAAACTGTCTTTGTAATGCAGGTTTTATACATAAACATGGCATTAGACCAACAATATTTTTAAATAGTGTAGTCGCATTAAAAAGGTCAATAACGGGCACTGTGGGACGGTCTGAAAGGCATGCCAAAACCTCCCCGTATTAGTCACAAAACACACACGTGTTAACAACCCATACGCCTCAGTGCATGGTTATTAAAATAAAAAGTAATACAGGAGAATGCAAACAAAGATTTGAATAAAATTAAACAATTTAATTATTTAATATTCAAATGAGAAAAAAACCGTTCTGATGAACGTAGATAATTGCATGTTAGTTTTCTAAACCTATTTTTAGAACATTTTCCCAATTCGATTTCCGTCTATTGTTCTTACTGCATAAATTATCGCGAAACATATTGGCCCAAGGCCAGAAAGACACGCGGCTCTTCTTATGGATACTAATTGACCACCAATTAATAATTCCGAGTCTACGCTAGGGACCGGGATATTTGGAAAAAGTTGACAAATTCTGAAATGTGAAGTTTTGTTGTATGTTTATATCCACGTATCCACGTACTTTAAAAAATCGGACAACGCAGTGCGATAGAGCGAAGAGGAATTCATGCACAAATGTACAGAAGCCTACAGTCACAACCCACGTGAGGACGTAAATAATTGTTCACATGGTTGAGTTTGGAAGCCTACTAATCTGAAGATTTCTGCAACATTTTCGAAAATTTCCTGTCCTATACTACTCCTTCGAATTAAATGTATTACAGGCTCTTTTATTATGGCGACTTCCAAAAGGAGGTGGGGCCAGAGATTAACGGCCGTGGAGACATATACGCGGAAAATAAAAATATAACAATTCTGTTTGATATGTTTTCAGGTAGCTAAAATCGTTCGTGACATGCGTTCACGTTCTAATTGTGTTTTAAATCAGGTATGCTTGGTCTGCTCTATTGGCTTTGCTATGCTTGGATTTTTTCAATCGTTCGTTCATTTGCATTTTTTGTTTTATTATTTCACCGTATTCAAAAGTGTTTCAAACGTATAGCGGTGGCCAAAAAGTTTAAAAGTAAGCAGTTAAAAAAAAAACAATTGTAACGTGACATTCGCTTTCCCTAAACTAAAATTGTCGTTTGTATATTTCTACACTGTATGTGCATTTATAACAGGCAGGTGAATTAACCACCGTTCCACAAGAATGTTTCATCACAAAAAAGTCACACTTAAATTCATGTACAAAACGAAAACGCGAAACAATACAAAGCTTGGGCGAAATGCTCATTGTTTAACGTTCACTCTATATCAAATAAAACGATTTTCTAAATCCAATATGATTTAATATTTAATGGTTAAAAACATGTTGTTATATTATCGTTGCATAAACGGGTATTACATAATAAATATAAAACGGCAATACTGGTAATATTTCCGTCTAAATGGTGATCCCTTAAGTAACACTATTTAAGTGATTTCCACATTGATGTAGTGTGACATTAATATAAATGGTGACATAATAATATTCTTTCATAATAGAAATCACCTCAATCGATCACACAATATCAATATTTTTATACGGGTATAAATCTGTGATATTGCGCAATCTTTCTTAAATTCACCTAACAATAAACTTGTTAATTGGACGCCCATTCTGCTCTCTCTTACACGTTTGAGCAAGCATAAACGATAAAATCTCGAACAAGATCGCGATACAAGCTATCTTACAAGCGATCTGAGATATAACACGTGTGTCAACATCCCCATATAATTGTCACACCTCGTGACTATTGTTTTCCACTTAAATAGCTCCACAATACAAGCGTAATTAGCAACACGCGATATGATCGCGTTGATAATCATATGAAACCTAATTAACGAAAATGTTACTGATTATAAATCAGCATATAAACCAGAAAAGTACGAAAAGCATATCATTCACTTACTGACAGCAAAATGGACATTGCAAATAAAATTAGCAAATACGTGACAAAAACTATGAGCAAAATTCGAAAACAAAGAAATGGAAGTACAAGTGGTTATGAAAGGCTATTGGAGCCAAAAGATAGCAAATTAACCAAAGTTAAGAAATTTCTTGCGGACAGTCTAAAGAGACAGAAATCTCGCGGGAAGAACGAAAAACCATTTAAACACGCGAAACTCATCGATGAGCGACTGTTTAACGAAACTTACACAGTCAAAGTTCATTATCACATAAAACCAACAACATCTAACAAACCAGCTGAGAACAAAGAATACCCTCGTGATTCACAGCAAGTTGACGTCATAACCGGAAGAGGGACATTGGGAAGTGGATCAGAGGCCCCAGAGCGTTTACTAAAGACAACATGTCGCCGACGAATCTGTAGCGACAGAGAAATTAAGACCGAAAAACAACGATCTAGCCGATGCCGAAAGACCGACGACGTCGATGTGGTTAAACGAAAAAGAGCTACTTCTTGTAGCGGAGGACAACGGCGAAGTGGATATCCATACTTAACAACAGACCACAATTCAAACTACCGACGGCATGGTTCTGGGTCAACTACCAACAGGCGAACAAGAGCAATGTCGTGTTGTTGTCGTGGAACGACATGTAAAAGGCGGTCTCCGGTTCCAAGGAGTAGCCGTTGCCGACCGATACATTTAGACATAACGAGTAATTCGGATGCGAGACTTGACACCTCTGAAAACTCTGCCTTAGACAAAGCGTTCATGCGAGTCGACAGCATTCTGTTTGACAAGCGTCGCTCTATTGTCGACGTACTTAATATCGGGTACATCGCTTCAGACGGCACTTTAGTCCTAAACGAGGACATGCCGACCATGTGCTTCTCAACTATGAATTCAGCAATTATAAGCGATTGCACTGTGACCAACGCTGATGGGATTGACTTCCTTGAAAGTCTTTTAGCCGATTGCAATAACATCGCGAGTTCGCAGCTAACCGACGGCACCATGAATAAAGCCTACATAGACGGCGACGTCGAGGGATTAAGCATGGGATGCTTAAGTGTCTTTTCTGACGTCACATTGAATCGAGGCTACGTTGACACGTCGGTCAGTGAGGTCAGCAGCGGAAGTGATGAGATAGGTCACGCGATCAAAAGGGGTTGTGATTTTGTTTAAAACGAAATTTTATTGATTATTGTAAATATTATTGGAGCGATGTTTGTTTATTAAAATGTCAACAATACAAGTTTTTGTTGTTTTAAATGATTTTTTTTATTCAAAACTGTGTCCGATAAGCAGATAGTTATAACAATAATATTATGTACATATGTAAACATCAAAGATCTATCAATAAATATTTATTTACAGATCTTTGGTAAATATAATTCCTGTTAAAAAAAGAACGTCGCATATCAAACGATATGCAATATGTGGTAAATAATGCTCAGGTAAAGGGCATTGGTAAAAAAGAGATTGCGTTATTATTAACATATTTCCTACAACATTTGTATTTTGAGATATATCGTTTCCTTCCCGACCTGTCAAACTCATTATTTTGCCCCAAAGCCCGGTTCAGATACGTGTTTTGTTCTCAAATTGATGCTTCCATAGTTGCTGTATTAAAGCATTATATACTTTGTTAATATGGTAAAACTTCATGTACTTAAAATCTTTAAATAGTGTAAGTTATAGAATTTTGGCATTCAATTTCACATATAATAGAGTCCCGAAAATTAACACGAATCTTATGAACAAATAAATGAAATTAATAAAACTCCGAAATCATTACAAGGGAAAAAATCGTATTAAACCCGCTGGTCTTTTACTTCAGGCACGTGACCAACTGTTTTTTGTAATTTAGGTTTCATTCAGGTTTTATACATACAACATGCAACATACATACACAGTATTTTTAAAAAGTGTCGTCGCCTTCAAAATGTTAATCAAAAGCGCTATGGGCAGTGAAGGGTAAAACCGACTGAAAAGCATGCCAAAATCTCACAGTATTTATCACAAAACACACGCGTGTAAACAAACATACGCCTCATTGCATGGTTATTCAAATGACAAACAATACAGGAGAATACAAAAAAAAATGATTTAAATGAAATTTAACTCTTGAATAATTTAATATTCAAATGAGAATTTCAACTTTCTGAGGCACGTAGAAAATTGCACGTAAGTTCCCTAAACATATCTTTAGAACATTTGCCCAATTCGATTTCCGTCAATTGTTCCTACAGCATTAATTATCGCGAAATATATGGGTCAAAGGCCAGCATATACAGCTCTTTTTATGGATATTTATTGTCTCATACTTAAACAAATCGGACAACCAACGCAGTGCGATAGAGCGAAGATGAATTTATACACAAATGTACAGAAGCCTACAATCACAACCCAATTTAGAAAGTAAATAATTGTTCACATGGTTGAATTAGGAAGGATACTTATCTGTAGATTTCTGAAACATTTTCGAAAACTTCCTGTCCTTAACTACTCCTTTGAATTACAGGTATTACAGGCTCATGCTATTATGACGTCTTCCCAAGGAAGTGGGGCCAAAGATTAACGGCCGTGGAGACATATACGTCGACAATAAAATACATAACGATTATGTTTGATAGGTTTCCATGTAGCTCAAATCTTCGTGACATGCCAATCAAAACCGTTTTCACGTTCTAAATGTGTCTTAAATCGGGTTTGTTTGCTTGCTTGATCTGCTCTCTTGGGTTTGCTATGCTTGGCTTTTTTTCGCTCGTTCGTTCATTTGCTTTTTTGGTTTATTATTTCGCCGTATTCAAAAGTGTATCAGTCGTATAGCGGTGGTCAATATGCTTACACGTATGCAGTTAAAATAACAATTATAACAGCACATATTGTTCCCATACCATGCATAAGTCAAACTGGATTAGAAACAAAAGTCAGCAACGTTTATACAAATACATTTCAAGTAAGTTAACTAACTGACACATTTGTGGGATAAGCTCGCGTACAATTGCCTTTTCCACAAAATAACTAAAGAAATATTTGAATAAAAATGGTACGGGAGAAAGGCCTTTAACATAAAACGATGGTCAATCTGCTCACAAGTTATTTGGTGGGGCTGAGAATCGAGCAGATTCGAAGTCTATCGTCCTTCTAAGCCATCCAACCATTTTCAAAACAATGCTCATTCGATTTCCCTAGATCATGATTATCGTTTTATATTTCTTCGCTGTATGTACATTTATTACAAGTAAACTACTTAACCGCCGTTCCACAATAATGTGTCATAACACAAAAATCACTCTCAAATTAATGTACAAAACAAAATCGACAAACAATACAAAGCTTATACAAAAATACTGTTTAAACGTTCCCTCTCTATCAAATTAAACGATGTTCTAAATTCAATATGATTTAATATACAATGGTTACAAACAAGTTGTTATATTATCGGGGCATACACGAGTATTTCTAAATAAATACCACACGGCAATACTGGTAAATTTTCCGTCTTAAGAATGATCTCTTAAGTAAGATAATATTTCTGTGATTTTCACATTGATGTAGTGTGACAGTTAAATAAAAATAGTGACACAATAATATTCTTTCGTCATAGATATCACCCCCAATCGATCACACACTATCAATATTTTTATTCTTGTATAAATCTATGATAGTGCGCAATCTATCTTAAATTCACATAACAATAAACTTGTTAATTGGACGCCCATTCTGCACTCCCTTACACATTTGAGTAGGAATAAACGATAACATCACAAACAAGATCGCGATACAAGCTTATCTTACAAGCCATCTGAGATATAACACGTGTGTCAACATACCATATAATTGTCACACCTCGTGACAATTGTTTTCCACATACTAGCTCCACCATACAAGCGTGATTAGCGACACGCGATATGATCGCGTTGATAATCATATGAAATCTAATTAACGAAAATGTTACTGATTATAAATCAGTATATAAACCAGAAAAGTCCGAAAAGCATATCATTCACTTACTGACAGCAAAATGGAAATTGCAAATAAAATAAGCAAATACGTGACAAAAACTATGCGCAAAATTCGAAAACAAAAAAATGGAAGTACAAGTGGTTATGAAAGGCTATTGGAGACGAAAGATAGCAAATTAACCGAAGTGAAGAAATTTCTTGCGGGCAGTCTGAAGAGACAGAAATCTCGCAGGAAGCACGAAAAACCATTTAAACACGCGAAACTCATCGATGAGCGACTGATTAACGAAACTTACACAGTCAAAGTTCATTATCACGTAAAACCAACAGCATCTAACAAACCCGCTGAGAATAAAGGATATCCTCGTTATTCACAGCATGTTGACGTCTTAACCGGAAGAGGAATGTTAGGAAGTGGATCAGAGACTCCAAAGCGTTTAGTAACGACAACATGTCGCCGACGAATCTGTAGCGACAGAGAAATTCGGACTGAAAAACAGCCATATAGCCGATGCCGAAATACCGACGACGTCGATGGTGTAAAACGAAAAAGAGCTTCTTCGTGTAGCGGAAGACAGCGGCGAAGTGGAAATGCATATTTAACACCAGACCACAATTCAAATAACCGACGGCATGGTTCTGGGTCAACCACCAACAGGCGAACAAGAGCAATGTCGTGTTGTTGTCGTGGAACGACATGTAAAGGGCGGTCCCTTGTTCAAAGGAGTTGTCGGTGCCGACCGATACATTTAAACACAACGAGCGCTTCGGATGCGCGACTTGACAACGCTGATAACTCTGCCTTAGACAGAGCGTTCATGCGAGTCGACAGCAGTCTGTTTGACAAACGTCGCTCCATTGTCGATGTACTTAATATCGGGTACATCGCTGCCATCGGTACTCTAGTCCTCAACGAGGACATGCCAACGATGTGCTTCTCAACTATGAATTCAGCGATTATAAGTGATTGCTCTGTTAACGACGCTGATGGGATTAACTTCCTGGCAAGTCTTCTAGCCGATTGCGATCACATCGCGAGTTCGCAGCTAACCGACGGAACTATGAATAAAGCCTACATTGACGGTGAAGTCGAGGGATTAAGTGTGGGATGCTTAAGTTCATTCTCTGACGTCACATTGAATCGAGGCTACTTTGACACGTCGGTCAGTGAGGTCAGCAGCGGAAGTGATGAGAGAGGTCACGTGATCAAAAGGGGCTCTGTTTTTGTTTGAAAATAAATTGTATTGATTATTGTAAATATGATTGGAACAATGTTTGTTTATTAAAGTGTCAAAATGCAAGTTTTATTTTATTTAAATTATTTTGTTTTATACAAAAATGTGTCCGATAATCAGATATTTATAACAAAAATATTATGTACATATGTACAAAACTTAAAACCAAAGATTTATATACATGCTTATTTAAAGATCTTTCGTAAACAAAAAATTCTTGTAAAAGAGAAAGTCGCTTATCAAACGATATGCAACATACGGTAAATAATGCTCAGGTAAAAAGGCATTTTGTATAAAGAAAAGCTTGCTTTTCCAGTCAAAATTACGTTATAATTAAACTTTTTCCGTCAATCCTTGTATTTCAAGACATCGTTTCGTTCAAGACCTGTCAGACTTATGATTTGTCCTTGTGGCCCGAGTCAAATACGTTTTCTTTTATCTAATTAATGCTATTTGAGTTGCTTTATTAAAGCATTATATACTTTGTTCATATGGTCATTCTTCATGGACTTAATATCTGTAAATAGTGTAAGTTATAAGAATTTAGGCATTCAATCTCACATATAATAGAGTTCAGAAAACAAACACAAACCTTAAAAACAGGAAGTTCATAGACTCAGAGAGAAACAACTTGATGGCCACCAAAAAAAACCTAAAACGACATGACTCGCACCGCGTCTCATTATTTAACGGTATAACATTTCAGGTAGAGAGTAACGATACATGTACCAATGTAACCCCAGCACTCCATCTTAAAATAGTCATTGACTTATACTGTAAGTACATGTTTTTATTATATACCTGTTTAATGCTTTTAACAAAATACAGGTTGTATCAATCTTTGAAATAAAAAATCCCGTATTACGCTACTCGCTGTTTCCATTTCCGTATTACCATACTAGCCGGACTACTTTCTTCGATCCATTTAATGACGTCACATTACGCGCACCGAAAATAGGAAACCCCCATATTGCGCAATATATTACGTAGTACATCGTGTGACGTCATTTCTGTGACGAAATACAATAGTTTTATTTAAACTAGGACAGTCGGACGTGGTGTTTTTTTAACAGTAAACTATTTGTTTAAAACGAACGAATGCAGAACGTTTCAGAGTGTGTGTTTATCATGCATCAATATAAATTTCGATAGGAATACAATAAGATAGTGTGGTTTAACATAAGTTTCGATAAAGACATGGAAGAATAGAAGTGGAAGTGCATATCGTTTCAACGCTTTTGTTATAAACATCGAATCAAAGTTGTCAACTTAATTGTTATAAACATTGGATTAACGGTTTCATTAAGGTAAGCGTGTCGGAATCATGTGTTTTCCCGGTTCAAATATTTACACGGTAATTTACATAAACTGTATTCATACGCGTCTTGAATAAACTATGGTGTACCGTTTAAGTCATTGTTTTGCCAGTTTTGTTAAAAGCAAAAATACAATTGTTAACTGTTTTCGTTAGTTGTGTATATAATAAAAGGAATATTACGCTAGTCAATTGTTCCAAGAGTTTGTATTCAGTCTCGTGGCTTGTGTTATTTCGCATCACACTCGAGGCTCCGCCTCTCGTGTGATACGTCATCACACAAGCCACTCGACTGAATACAAACTCTTGAAACAATTGACTAGCGTAATATTCCGTATGTATAGGTCCCTGAAAGGGCAAAATGTTACTCATTGATCATAGATCTGTATAATCCCAACCCCCTTAGTTCAACTCAACAAGGCATCGATATGCGCTTATCCCACGCGTAAACTCAAATGTTACACATGTGTCAACTGTCAACTGCTCCGTACTATAAATGTCCCAAATCGGGAAAATAAGTTTTAAAAGGATATCGCTCCACCATACACTTGTACTAGGAACACGCTATATGACCTGTTGATAGACACAGGTGATATTATTAAAGGTGCCTTTTCACAGAGTTTGGCATGTTTTGAAGTTTGTCATTAAATGCTTTATTTTGATAAATGTAAACATTGGATATAAAAAGCTCCAGTAAAAAATCAAGAATAAAATTTAAACAAAAGAACAAAAAGGTAACCCTCAGCAGGGCTCGAACCACTGACCCCTGGAGTCCTGGAGTAAAAAGTCAACCACTTAGACCAATCGGCCATCCTTCCGGATACAATGTCAGACTTATTTTATACTTTATATAAGCAATCCTCGTAGTTTCACAAAATATAACGACAACAACAGAAATCTCCAAATTAATTCGTTTCGCGTTGCAACGCTTGATAATTTTCGGGTTTTTAAATCGTCAAAAGATGCATATCATGGCTATTTTAGAGCATGGTAAATGTTCAGTATAACTGTTTCCTCACAAATATCATAACTTAAACGAAAGTTTGCGAATCTGAAACAACTTTTTCAATATTGTCAATTTACCAAAACGTGAAAAGGCCCCTTTAACGAATATGTGAAGAATGGAGTGTAAAAGTCCTCCTAAAGGAAATTACGACGATGTGCTTAATTAATTATCAATTTGAGATGATTCTCATAAATAGCGCAAAGGCAGAGGCTGATGGGATTTACTTCCTGGCCAGTATTTTCGTCATCGGCGAATACATCGCTTTCTCGCACCAATCAAATTGTATTGAACTTAACAGGTTTTTGACAAACCTTCACGAACTGTTTAACTTATATTACTGTTTTATATCCTGGGTCGAATTAGTGTGAATGCTTTAAACAGATTGCTAATCACATGGAATATATTTGGTTATGAGTTTTAGAGCTTTATATAATGTGAGTAAAATAATTTAAATATTTAGTTCACTATGCAAAACAGATTTCTAAAACTAGAGCTGTCATACCTTATCACGCTAACTTTTTCTTCTGCATCGATAGTATCCCGCATTCTATGTCCTATTTTGTGTTTAGTACACGTAGAAGTTATCTATATATGTGTAAGCTTCGAACTTAAATTATTCAATTACAGCAAGAAAAGTTGCAACGTCGCGAAACCAGGTTTGCAACGTTTAGCCAATTAATTTCATGTATCTAATTGTGCATCCTCAAGCAAGATCAGCGTGCAAATCAATCCTAACTATTTAGCGCAAACAGTTTTTTGTAACAGCGGCATTGGCCGTAAGCCAGCTGGGGCATAAATCAATGCCATGCTATGTCCTCCTTGCATGCCTGATATATTGATCAGCGCTGTGGAAGAAAAACTGGTTTAATACATGTGCGTAAAGTGTCATCTCGGATACGCCTGTGCAATCCGAACAGGCTAATCAGAGAAGATACTATCCAATCGAAGCTGGATATTGATTAAGAAGAGATTCTATTAAAGCGAAAAATACTATTTAAGCGGCAAGTGGAAAGTGTCGTCCCTGATTAGCATGTGTAGACTGCACAGGCTTATCTGAGACGACACTATGCTCACATGCATTAACTCTTTCAGTGCTGGAACCGAATTTTGAAGAAATTTGCAAACAGTTTGGATCCAGATGAGACGCCACAGAACTGTTTGCTATTTTGATAGTATTCTTTGAAAAAAATTCAAAGAAAATGCTAATTTTAGAAATTCAGCAGACAACATTTTAGCAGACGACAAATTTCCCAGCATGCAAAGGGTTAAACCAGTTTTTTCCGAGAACGCGGCTCATATTAAAAGCCTGGTTAAGTGACATCACTTAATAATGCCGATAACATGTGCGAAGTTTCAACTTTAGGAGTGTAATAGAAACAGAAAAGGAGTGATTGCACGCAAAGGCTTATATTTATTTTACGTGTACAAAAAGGGACATAATTCTGCTAAATTGGAAGTCAGAGTTATGGTAACTGGTTAGTGATCTTGGATGATGATCCCGATATTATTTGTGAAGTTTCCATTCAATGAATTAAGTTCTGACAGAGCTGTGTTATAGTTGCGAAAGAAAAAATGCGTCCTGAATTTTATCTTCAACGCCAAAATCAACTTGATTTTTTTAAGGTACGAAGCTCTTCAACAAATCGACCATAAATGACCATAAATTCCTATGCACCAGTTCCTTTTACACGTTCCAGTAAGAACCAACGATACTATCAAACAATATTGCGACGTGACGCGTGATCTGATATGCAACGCACGTGCCAACAGCCCCAGACAATTGTCACATCCCTCGCCAAAAGTGTTACACGGATATCGCTCCACAAATCTTGTGTACCGGTAATTTGCGATACGCGATGTGCACGCTATGATACAAATCTGCAATCTAAATAACGGAAACGTGTCTGAAAAGAAACCGTATATAATCCAGAAAAATCCACACACAAAAACGTTATTAAAAATCAAATTAAACTGGCAAAACAGTAAAAATGGGGATTGCAAACATAATTAATAATTCGGTAACAAAAGCTATGCGCAAAATTCGAAAACAAAAAACCGGATGTACAAGTGGTAATAGAGAGCTGCTCGAACCAAATAACAGAAAACTAACTGGAGTAAAGAAATTTTTGGCGGATAAAGTAAAAATAAAAAAATCTCGCAGGAAGTTCAAAAACCCATTTAAACACGTGAAATTAACAGACGAGCGACTAGTTAATGAAATTTACACGGTAAAAGTTAATGAGCATATACATCAAACGAAATCCAATCGACCAACGCAGATCAACACAAATTGCAATTGGCATAATGAACCACGTGATGACGTCACATCCAGCATTAAAATGTCGGACAGTGGATCTCAGACCCCAACGCTGTTTGTAATGACGCCTGGTCGCCGACAACTCTACAGCGCCCGAGTCATTCGTACGGATAGACGTAAATCTACTAGATGCTGTCAGGCCGACGACAGGGATGGGAAAAGACAGAGAGCTTATTCCTGCAGCGCGCGACTAGGGAGAAATGAAAACTCACGTATGACACTAGTAGACAGTACAAATAACCAAGAGGATATTCGTGAATCAGCCCCTAAGTGTAGACGACGTTATATTTTCTGTTGTCAATAAGAACTTCCAACATATGACCGTCGCCGAAAAGAATATGAAATAACCAGCCGACGATTCTAATGCAAGAATTGCGATCGTGATACATCGGCTATCTCCGGACTCCTCCGTAAATCGTCTGCTGATTCAGACTTGCAAGAATTGGTGGGACAAAACATTCTGCCCTGTCGACAGCGGATTGTTTGACAAACGGCGCTCAATTGCTTTCGTACTCGGATGCATATCTTCTGAAGAAACATTCGTATTTTCTCCCGACGCAATGCTGTGTCTCCATCATTGACAAACATATTTTTCACTGGGTTTTTTTAAATAATTTTCTATTGGGATTTACTAACGAGCTAGTCTGCAAGCAGACGGCGACTTCCATGTGGATTCTAACGTTGCCGATAAAGTGTGAAAAAGACATTGCCGACGAGAAAGAACGATTCAGTGTCAAGCACGTTCAAGCACGTCACGTTAAATCAATGTTACGTCGACGAGTAGGACATTTACGTCCGAAGCAGTTGTGCTGTGCGATGACAAGTGGAAAGAAGGGATATTTTATTTGTTAACCATAAACATGTACATACGTTGGAAAGTTTGAAACACTGTTATATTGTATTATTCGTTAATTAAATGGAAGAAAACGTAAGTCTTAATTAACATGTGTGTTGCTTTACAAAAATGGGTTTTTAGAGCCAACCTCTTAATACTTGAAAGGAACTCCTAACGTTAGATATGCATTACCTACGTTTTTTTTCTCACACACAAATATGCAACCACGAATTGTTAGAATATTCAATTTCACATATAATTGTCCTATTTTGCGCAAATTAATATGTTTCACACATTTAAACGATATCCTTTTTACACGAGTGAATAAGGTAAGTCCCAGTCGAATTCTTCACAAAGTGATACGCAACTTATTTTACATACATTAATTTGCAGCTTTACAGAAAGTGATTATAATATATTATGATAATAGTCACCAATCAAATGTTATGTAATGAAATCGTGTTGACATTGTTTAGTCCCCCGCCCCTCCGACTATCCTTTTGTTATACTGTATGTGTATCATGTCACCCAGTCTAACGATTTGTCCGTCTGGTCGAATTCGTATCCCCAACGAAACAAACTACGGTGTATATCATAAGTAACATAATCGAACGTCCTTCTGTCCGTTCATCCGTACAAGTGTATGTTTAAAATCCAACTCTAAAATAACCGAAGAAATTAATCCATTTATGCCTAGCGTCTAATAAAAAGGCCTTGGCAAACAGCGTAGACCCAGAAGAGACGCCGCATGATGCGGCATCTCATCAGAGTATGCGCTGTTTGTTTACAGGAATTTCTGTAAGAAATATTCTAAATATAGAAATAAATATACTAGACATCCCTAATTTTGGAAATAAATTGATCCAATTTAGAAGGATGGGAGAGTCCACTAGGTATAAATGGGTTAAAATTAGGGATGTCAACGAATATCCGAATATTCGGTCCCGAACCGAATATTCGGATACTGTTTTCCGAATCGAATATTCGGAAGAAAAAATAAAAAATCGAGTAATTTCAAAGACTTTGTATTCGTCTAATTTGCTTCAAACATTGTCAAAAAAGTTGTTCCTCGTGTCATAATGTTTATTACGGTAGGCGCGTTAATGCGTCGCTATGGGGATGACAGTATACCGGTCATAAATCCCGCTAACAAAGCCAGACACTTTGTGTCAAAATTATGATAGGTGCAAATCGCGTCGGCAATCAAAACACCGACCTGCACTTGCTCCAATGACTCGAATTACATTTAAAATTATCAAAGATTAAATGAGTAAAGGAAAAGCCAACTTTGTGTAAAAACAAATAAGACCGTATGGCAATTAAAACACCGACCCGTATTGATATAAAAACTCGAATTACATTTAAAATGATCAAAGATTAAATGAGTAAAGAAAGAGCCGACTTGGTGTGAAAAACAAAACAGATCGTATGGTTATAATCACGTTGTCCAATCAAAAAAGCTTTTAGAAAATAATTTACTCAACCTCTAATGAGTATTTGCGTATCGTATGGTCCAAACATTAATTAATTACTCAATATTCAATCAGGTATTATACTTAAAGAAATGTTTTGGGTATTTCACCCTCATTTAATTGAAAATATTATAATTGCTACACGCATAAAGTAAATATCTGTCCTAGCAAAATGCCACCTACGCCTTCCGCTGCTTGGAAGTATTTCACGACATCATCCGATAAGAAGTCGCCGATCCAAGTGTCTTTTAAACGTGGCAACTTTCAACTTTTAAAGACTGACTGTTTAGTCTGTTAAACAGGTTCAAAGTGTGTTGTGGCTATGTACATACTAAGTAATTCGTTTAAGTTCAGCTTTAATCATATGTAGATCTAACTGTTTTGTCATGTAATTATTTTGTCGTCATGAAATATTATGTTTCTCGTTCTATTGTTGATGTACGATATTAATAGTTTAAAATAGTTTTTGTCATTCAATTTTAACAATAAAAAGTAATCAACCAAAATCAGTTCCGAATTAACGACGGCAACGCTGTGTCAATTTTTAAACACTTCCGGTGAACTTCCGGTAAAAACGAAAGTTGAATTCATTGAGTAATGGTACGGTAAACAAAGTTGACTTTTTCTTCCAACAGATGTTGACCGAATATCCGAATATTCGTTCGGAAGGGTGACCGAATATTCGAATACCGAAATCGGTATTCGTTGCCATGCCTAGTTAAAATGATACTTTACACGAGGATCAATGGGATGATTACGAAAGTGAATGGGCAGACCTTTTGACGCCATTTTTGATGCCATTTTCGATGTTGCGATATCAAATACCAAATATATGTATTTTCTTCTTTTTTATTGCTTTTTTGTTCATGACATAAATGCGGTATTTTGTATATTATTATTATATCTGCTAAAGCGAAAGTCATGTTTACGGACGTGTTTTCATAATTAACGAGATTCTTATTAAAGAGGAAATCGCGTTTATGTGCTTTGTCTTTTTTCAGTAGGATATTCTCCAAAACTTAAGGAAGAAAGTCAATTTGATCTGTAAACAGGTTCTGTTAACAGCTTATTTCAGTGCAACAATTACAGCCGCAGCAACACATTTACTTCTATAATCGTCATATGTGTCTTGTTCTGAGAAAACTGGGCATTAATGCATGTGCGTAAAGTGTCGTCCCAGATTAGCCTGTGCAGTCCGCACAGGCTAATCAGGGACGACACTTTCCGCTTAAACTTGATTTTACCGTGATGCAAGTGTAGTAATGCTTATTGTACTGCTGTGGTCAGTCACTTTCTAAAAGTATTCTATTTTAACAATACAGGCTATATGAATGTCTAGCACTATAGCCGTTTTCTGATTTTAAAGGTATTCTAGCTATTATAAAGCTGTAGGCTAGCCTATACATCCCTGACAATGTGCGCAATTATAGAAGTTGAAGCATGCGCTATTCTATCATTGCAAGCCTTGTAGAGGCAAAATATGATTTTGCAACAACAACAAAAAACACAACAAGTATACCCTTCTCACGCACATTAGAACTCAATGAAAAAATAAACATAAAAGACGTGTTTGTGAAACACTATGTCCCCCCCCCCCATATATTTGACCTTTGACCTTGAAGGATGGCATTGACCTTTCACCACTCAAAATGTGCAGCTTCATGAGATACACATGCATGCCAAATATCAAGTTGCTATCTTCAATATTGCATAAGTTATGGCCATTGTTAAAGTTAGACGCAAACAAACAAACCAACAAGCCAAAAAACAGACAGGGCAAAAACAATATGTCCCCCAGTATAGACTGGGGAACATAAAATGCTGGTAATGTTTAATTAGAGAAACGTAAAATTACTAGTTTTCCAACGAAGCTATACTATAATGGTTAAATACATTGTAAGATTGAAATCAATCTTTTGGTCATGTGGTTATTAGATATATTTTTGTTTGAATAAAGTATGCACTAAAACGAGTCCTGCATTCTCCAAAAATGTATTTTTTTTATGTTATTGTTATTTTTTTTTTGTAAAGCTTAGATTGTTTTACATATACTCAAGCCTACCATTTCTTTAAATACAATTCATAAAATGATTGTGTTTTTTATTTAAATTAGTTCGAGCATTTCATATTCCCGGCGTAGCTTAAAAAACAAAACCAATGGTAACAAAGATCTTCACTTTTTCAATATTTTCTGAAATTCTAGTAATTCAAATTGTATGAACGGATTTTGCTATCACAGAACATGCCAACGGAAAATGTTTCAATTCAGGTAGTGTCTTATCGCGCTTATCGCGCTGGTACTGTCAGTATTTAATTAATTAAATGACATACACGCTCGAGCAAAAAAAAAAGAAAGAGATTATCGTTCCAACAATCTGATCTATATCACACGTGTCAACTGGTCCTGCATAATTGTCACAAAACGTGACAATAATAATAAACTGATTCGCTCATATTTAACACGTTTATGGTTAATAATAACCACGCGATTTGATCGTCAAGATAAAAATGTGCGAATTCAATTTTGATTTAAATTTCCGTTCGATTACCTGTATTTAACTCAGTAATGTTTCCAGGATCACCATTCATACAGTTGTTGTAAGCTATATCACTGTTGCAAACATGAATGTAGCAAAGAAAATCAGAAGATCGGTGCATAAAACTATACGAAAGATTCGAAGACAGCAAACCGCAAATGCAAGTGGATCTGAACAGCTATTGGAACCAAAAGATGGAAAATTAGCGATCCTAAAGAAATTTCTTGCTGATACTTTAAAGAGAAAAAAATCTCACCGACGGTACGAAAATCCCTTCAAACGATTGGAAACAGACACTGAAATAAACGTTGATAAAATATCTGCATGTACAGAAAGCAGTCCGAAAATGCACCAGAATTCTTATACACAAAGCGAGCATAAATCCAATACAGAAATTGGTGACGTCACGACCGGAATCATTATGTCGGACTTCAATACGGCGACGCCAAAACGCCCAACGAAGATGACGTGTCGTCGGATTATATGCTATGACATGGGAACGCCGACGGAGCGACGTGGATCTATCAGATGCCGACTAGCCGACGGTTATTCAGATGTAAAGATAAAACAGTCGCATTCTACCACCAGACGCCGGAGTGGGAACTCGAACATCACCCCCATCGGCATCAGAATCAGGAAGACCCCGCATACAAAACACGGACAAAGGTCAAGATCATGTTGCTGTCGCCGAAGATCCTGCTTGAGAAAGCAAACTTCCAATCCAAGATCTGACCGGCACCGACCAAGTTTGCAGAAGGACATATCGGAAGAATCGGATGTCTTTGCGATCGACACACATAATTCTATCCTAGACAAAGGTTTTCTGCAGCATGAAAGCCGCATCTTTGACGACAGGCGTCGCTCCATCATTGACGTCTTAAACATTGGGTATATTGCTGTCGACGGCAGCCTTGTCCTGTCCGACGAAATCATTTCGACAAGATGCTTCACGAGGTTGAGCACCGAGGTTTATTCAAATGCATCAAAGCTCGAATGCAGTTCTCCCGTCGACGGTGGTTGCACTGCGAGCGCTCACGTTTCCGACGAACTTGACGGGACAATGAATGGAGAATTCACTGCCGGTGCCAATGGTAGATTCGTCTGTGGATACATGCGCGAGTTATGTGACGTCACCATCGACAGATGTGAATTTGAGACAATAGCCAGTGACGTTAGCAGTGACGTCAGCAGTTTTGAAGGGACCGGACACGTAACAATGAGGGGCATTGTATTTGTTTGATTTGTTGATTTATCGTTCAGTAGTATTTAGTGCTAGTAAGCTTACATATACATATGAAGCTTGTATATATTTAACATAAAGTACATGTATACCGATTGTTGCAATATTACAAATGCCAGACATATGAGAAGCGTTCTGAGAAAACGTGGCATAATGCATGTGCTTAAAGGGTCATCCCATATTAGCCTGTGTAGTCCGCATAAGCTAATCAGGGACAACACTTTCCGCTTTTATGACATTTTTCGTTTAAATGAAGTCTATTCTTAGCAAAAATCCAATTGAGGCGGACAGTGCCGTCCCTGATTAGCCTGTGCGGACTGGGATGGCACTTTACGCACATGCATTAAGTCCCGTTTTCTCAGAACGCGACTCATATGAGCATCTGTGATGCTACATTTATGTATGTATGTTTGTTAGTTTAATAAATACAGAAAGATATATGTCCTTTTAACCGTATTGTTTGTTAATGCTCGACTTGTAGACAATATTCTTATCTGAAATTAGAAAATTACGGAATCCGGATAGTGCCATCTATAATATCGCCCTTCTCTCATCAAGGGCGACACACGCACGAAGCGATACACGATATTTTGCGCGACATGGGAGGAGAAGTTATTTTACGGATCAATGTATATATTTTTGTTTTAAGAATATCTTGCAAAGTGGTGATTATTTGTGTAAATTAGTGTAAATAAGTACTGCATTTGTGTCTATTACATTTATTACAGCATTTATTGCCAATAATGCAAAGCTTATTGTTTAAATTAATAACTGATCCACAACTGATCACAGGCGAAAGATCACAGGGACTGGGCAAATACGCGAAACTTTCTGGTTTTGTATAAAAACAAAACATAATCAAAATGTATTTATTTTGTGGTTTTTCAAATGTGCTTATTTAGTGGAGAATCAAAGTAGTACAATATTTGACGAGCAAGCAAGTTTATTGGAAAGCGTAGTGGTACGAAAACGTACAATGTATTAGTTTATTAAAAGACATATAATAACGATCGCTTTACACAACTTCACCAAATAGCAGTACCGTACATAAACGATGTCAGCCGGAATAGCTCAATTGGGAGAGCGTTAGACTGAAGTTGTTTACGCAACATTCATCTCAAGGCCCCCGGTTCAATCTCAGGTTACGGCACGAACGGAACAGTTCGGCGGCTGATATTTTTTCAGTTAGGTTAATAAATATAATAAAGATTTATTTTATGTAGACATTTTAAAATTGGACATTTTTATTAAAATTAATGAATGCCGCGTGGTGACAACGTTTATTAAAATTTCTTACATCACTTAAATATCTTATAAAAATACACGTGTTTTTATATTAACAAATAAATGCAAACAACACATCTATTATCCATGTATTTTTATGGTTGTCTATCATAGGCCCTAAGTAATATCCCTACCACATATAGAGCGCGAAGCGCGACACGTATTATTGATTGTAACAATGAGTTGCGATGAAGGAAGCAGCCGCTTATCAAGGAGAAGCTGTGTCCCAGCAACCCGTTTTCCTAGAGTCAAGCACTCCTCGGAGTTTTTTTAAGAACCACATATTTTTTTAGAGCGCGAAGCGCGACACGTATCCAGGTGGTATGGGCCCTTAAGCATTTTCCGACCATTACGTCCATAGTTATCTTCCTTAGAATTTAAGAAATTTTAAAATCGTTGTTCGAAGTCCGATATTTTCATCCGATTGTTCCCAAACTTACACAGGTTTTTTTTACAATGAGGACCCAACCCAAACTCTATATGAGCAATATCGGACCATAAGTCCAGAATTATGTCTATTTGAATTGTAAAATAAAAGTGAAAAACTGCTTGGTTAGGTGATTATGTTAACATTATTCATCATATCCTTTCCAAACTTACAGTGTCTTCATATCAATGAGCATTTTTACCTCATTTAAAATAAGAAACATCGGGACAGTCCAGGATTTTTTTCTATAAAATTTGACAAAATAAACAATTTCCACTTGTTTAAAAGATTTCACAACTTTCGTCTGAATCTTTCCAAACTTGTTAAGTGTTTTTCTATCAGAATTACTCGAACCCTATTGAAAATGAAGAATATCGGAGCAATAAATCTATTATGATCTTTTACTAAATTTCAAAGTATTGTGAAATGCAGATTCTTTATGCAAATTACAGTTTTCATTCATTTTTAAAAAAACTATTTTACAGTGTTTTCATATCAATGAGTACTCAACCCCTATCGTAATTGAGCAACGTAAGAATAAGTTTAGAATCATCTCCCCTTGAAGTTGCAAAATATAAAATTACGCTTACAAGATGAAGCAGATTTTTTAAAACCTACACAGTTCTGTTCCATTAATGAAAACTGCACACGGATGCCAGTAAAACAGGAAACCAATGTAAATAAAATGAACTATGAAATATTTTGGGGTTAAAACACAAAATCATAGATTATGGTTATTTGGGGGATATAACACAACATCATAAATAATGGTTATTTGGGGGTTATAACACAAAATTATAGATAATGGTTATACCAGTATCTTTTTCTATTTTGTTTAATATAATCGGCCAATATATTAATATTTACAGTAGAAAAAAATCGTTCCATGTAACTTCATTGAGTGCCTTTTACACTGAAATTCCCGATGCCCTTTGATGCTTTGCATCAATAGTTAAATTGTATTGTCCCTGAAAAACAAGGGGATTAGCGCTCGTCAGTGGAGATATGTCCCTACGCAATGTTTTCTTTATTCCTTGTACACACATCCCACATCAGTCAATCTAAATGCTCCATCTATAGATGGTTGATGTAACACGTCTTTTGATTAGCTAAGGAAAGAGAAGCAGCGAATGGAAGCAACTGATACAGGCGGTTGAAAAACAAATCATGTTGGGAGCAATTAGCGAGGTGAAATTGACAATCGTCATTTTTTAAGTAAGTTTCTTTGTCATTGTCCAAGGCCCATAACTTCGCAAAAAACAAATGGACCGGAACGAAACTTATACTTAATCTGTAAGTTATGTAGGTAGACTCACACACCAAATATCAGGTCAATAACTTAAAGCGTTTTGAATGAAAGTGGGGAAAATGAAATGCCGGACGGACAGATGGACGGAGAGTCCAACTGCTATATGCCACCCTACCGGGGGCATCAAAACCATCTCAATACCAAAAAGAGTTGCGTAAAAACCTTCGAAAAACGGTTCTGTAGAGAACATTTCAATTCCAAGGCCCATAACTAAGCAAAAATCAACGGACCAGAACGAATTTCACACTTCATCTGTAGGTCATGTAGGTAGACTCATACCAAAAAAGCTCAATATCTTAAAGCGTTGCGTAAAAAAAACACTCCGGAAAACGGTTATTATATAGAACATTAATAAGTTCAATACACTGTATGAGTTGTAGACGATTGGGATGGTTTATTTGTGTTGACGATGGTGAATGTAAAAATGCGTAGTAGATGATAAACATTTTATTAGGAATTGACTTAAAACATTAGAAGAGGTTTGAATTCAAAGAGAATATGCTATTCTGGTTATGCGTCAGTCATACTTTACGATACATTTCTTAATAAAGGTGTTTGATTTTCAAAGTGTGCTTTCCTTCTTCACCAAACATCATAAATTTCTGAAATATAAAGCTTTAAAGAGGCCTTTGTCACGTTTTGGTAAATTGACAGAATTGAAACAAATTGTTTTAAATTAGCACATTTTCGTTTTAGTTATGATATTTGTTAGGAAACAGTAATACTGAACTTTTACCCTGCTCTAAAACAGCCATTATATGTGGACGATTTAAAAACCTGAAAACTATAACGCGTTGCAACGCGAAACGATGGAATAATTTGGAGAGTTCTGTTGTTGTCAGTTGTTGTCGCTATATTTTGTAAAACTACGAGGATTGCTTATATAAAGTATAATATACATCCTTCATTGAATGAACACGGATGGCCGAGTGGTCTAAGTGTCAGATCGTGAGATCTGTCAGATAAACCGGAAATCTGACGATTCTCACAGTACCCCCGTGAGATTGCTCAGATCAGTCGCCGTGAAAAATGTCAGATTGATGAAAAATAATATTTTACGAATGGTTGTTTATATTCAACTTCATTTCGCGTTTTAACACTTTGCAGTTATTTTCGGACATCTTTTTTTCGGACGTTGAACGTAAAGACGTTGTTCACAACAAAGATATCAAAACAGTAGTTCTATCACCATGCAAACATTTGATTTTTTGAACGATGTTCGTTTCAAATGTTATATATATCGATGATGTACATGCATTATGTTGTAAATAAATAGGTTAATGTGTACTTTATGGTGTTGCAGTGTTTTAATAGAAATATATAACATTGATTTAAGAAAATATTTTCAGAATATATATATATATATATATATATTATTTCAGATAAAAAATGTTAAAAAATGATTATAAACAAAATTCAATTCCAGAAATGTATAATCCTAAACGCTGTTTTTATCATTATTTTAGCTAATTCACATGTACACTCTCAATTCAAGAAAATTATTGTATTATAATATATTTCATACAATCAAAGTTACCACTATCATCATTTGTTTAGTCTGTCAATAAGCTCCATTGGACATTGTCGGTTTTGCTTGGGTACTGTTTAAAAGTACCCCGGGTACTCTTACGTATACTTAACTGTACCCCGGGTACACTAAATATACTAAAATGTACCGTCTGCCTGTCTGTCAGTGCAGTCTCTCACAAACTTTTCAGGGCTTCTTCTCAGAAACTCAATATAAGTTTTCAACATGAAACTTTATGTGTGTATAAATATTGCTGAGGAGAGGTGCCATGCACAAGAACCATAACCCATCGCTTTCTGAAATAAGAGTTATTGCTCTTTGTTGTTTTGGTATGATGTTATTAGCGCTATATCTCAGATACTATACAAGATTTTAACATGAAACTTCATGGATGTATAATTATCAATGCACAAGAGCCATAATCGTTTACTTTCTTACATAACGGTTATTGCCCTTTCTTGTTATTGTTTTTGTATGATGTAACTTTTCAGGGCTATATCTCATAAATAGAACCATAACCCTTCACTTTATATAATCAGAGTTATTGCCCATTGTTTTTTTATGTTGTAACTTTTAAATAAGTGAGAAAGGGTACAACCCTTCAAATAAACTTTTCTGTAAGTTCTGCATCCATCAATATTCAAAATTTATTTTGCGGGGGATATCAATTTAATGAATTTGCTTGTTATTATTAGTCTTAAGGTTGAAATGGACTTAACATTTTAAATAGCATTGATAATATAAGACACAACAGACTCATCAGTCATCAGTATTATGTTTGCATAATATTCTTAAGTCGTTTACTGACCTAGGTAAAAAAATAGGTGAAGTTTATCACCTTTCGAGGTGGTCTAAAAGTCCTCACCGCCTAGTAGATAAGTCTACAAAGTATTTTAAAACCGGTTCATGAACATGAAATAATAAGTCATTTCCGCCATCGATATTATTTATTTTAAGTCAATATGTTCTTGGAATCTTAAAGCACTTATTGAAAAATACATCACCACACAAATAAATATTTAGGTCAATTGTGATTCTGTCAAGCAATGATTATCATATCAATTATTATCTCCAGAGTTTGTTTTTTCTGGCACTTATCATAATCTTACCATCTGCATTATTTTTGCCAAACAGTTGGTTTTGCGATTTGAGCACCACAATCATCAATATTTTGTGTGTGGATAAGATGTTATAAAAAAATTAGAATTTATTTATAGAACCTTTAAGTTTCATTGTGCTGTACTTGTTTAGGAGATGTGTAATACCAACTGGCTACTTCTGTTTTCAGAAATAAAAGGCACAGAAGGATTTAATTAATATTTTGTGGAGTTCTCACATTAATCAAGCCCAAAGCACTTCCTGCTACAAAAACATATTTTCGAGCAACAACACATATTGATAATATACTATTGGTTTATTAAGACATCAACAATAATCAACATGTATGCATGAGCACATATAGTAATTATGATTCATATAAATTAATAAATGTTACAGTTGTCTGTACCCGAATAACATGGTGTTATTAATACTTCATTATGTACATTGATGATTTTTTTATATCCTCTGATTATCCATTATTAACTGGTCAAAATGAGAAATGCATTTCTAATTGAATCACATTTTATTAAAACCATCATTTTGAATAGAAATTACACATGCAGTTACAACCAGCTGCAAACAAATTTTTGTTTCTTACATGATTCCTGATTTGTGTGAAGGATAGGAAACTACACACATAGTGAATGAAATATTATCAATGTGCACTTATCAACATTTGTCTTTGATTTAATATATGTTGAATAATGCATACTTTTTAACATGAAAATCTCAATTTCCAACAAAACACTAAATTAAAAGTTACAGGAAGGTGGTAAAAAATACATAAATTCAGTTACAAAGCAATGAATTGAAAAATATCTGTACATTCAAGTTAACTATAAAACATGGCATCACCTTAAAATCAGTATCAATATCACCTAAAATCTGCAAATGTTCAGTAAGATTGCCTTTTTAAACAAAAAAATTATAATTGCCCTAAAACGAGTGATTTAACAATATGTATACATAGAACTATCATGAACCATTTTCAACATTTACTTTGTTGTTCTATAATTTAAAAAAATATGCAATTCCAAATTATTTATGCAGGTAAACCATGCACACAAAATTTTAGTTTCCATCTTTACTTTTTAGTATTAAGTGTATTTGACCTTGATTTAGTTTTAAAGCCTCATTAATGAAGGAGCTGACTGGACAAACACTTGGCTTTTCTGTAAAACTGCAAATACATTGTATTGTATTTACTCTGCTGACTCCTGTTTGAAGCTTTAAGCAATTTTCTGCTGATTCCACTGCTGATTCCACAAATATTTTTACGTTGTTGAGGGACACTCCAGACTTCAAAACCTGTCCACTCATTGTTTTAAGTGTTGCAATATTCCCTTTTATATTGTCTACAACATATGGTCCAGTGTAATTACTTTCAAGATTTCCTTTGGCTTTTCTCGCCGCCCTCGAAGCATTGAACTTTAACACTCTAGCCCCCACATGTATTTGATCAAATTTTCTTTTTTTGTTGTTGGCTTGAAATTAGTCTCTTAGGCTTTAGACATATTGTCCAGTACAACTTTTCCTGCAGTTTCTGTTTGTTGCTTTCGCACACTGGATGGTTTTTCAATCATGTCTGGGTCGGACAATACACCTTTTTTGTCCTGATGAAAAAAAGACAAATGCACATCATAAAACAATCCACCAAAAAAAGGAACAAGTCTGGTTCATGATTTTTTTGCTTTTGCTGATTAATATTACATTTGTGTAACAAACAAGTCTTTTTACTCTTCTAAAGAACATTTCTAAACAAATATACTTCTTCATTTTGAATGAATCATACCAGTACTTGATTTAAGAAGGAGAAAATAGTCCATTATATGTCAATATTCAGAATTGTTTTTCTGTCAGTTTGACAAAACATAAAATATAATTTTTGTTTCCATGTTTGTTTCCAAAGTGAGTGTTTATTCATAAGTGCAGTTGATGAATTTTTGAGAAAAGATATAACTTATTATGTAGACAGAACAAGAAATATATCGTTGTAAAAGAAAAAGCACATAAATTGAACATACAACATAAACGTTGACGTAATAATTAAATATTTCTAGGGAATTCCTTATTCTAAACACTTATAATTTAGGTGGTGATCAAGAAATATACTCGTTGTTTAACAAGTATGGCCCTGAATTGCTCACCTGAGTTTGAGGTACATGTAACCAAATAATCAAAACTGGACCTAGTGACCTAGTTTTTGGATACACATGACTTGGACTAGGTATTTTCAAAAATAATATTTCGTCAAGATTGGGTCATAAATGTGGCCACTATAGTAGTCACAAGATTTTGGTAAAATTTAAACAGTTGAACCGGTTTTTGGACTCGCTGACCCAGATTTGAACTCAACCTAGATATTGTCAAGATTCTAACCAAGTTTAGTAAAGATTTAGCCATGAAACTAGGGAGTTCAAAAACCTTTTCTTTAATTTTACCTAGTGACTTATTTCTTGACCTCGGGCAACTTAGTTTCAAACTTGGTAAAAATATAATAGGGACACATTTTTTTACCAAGTTTCAGGAAGATTGGACAATAAATGTGGCCTTTAAGGGAAAGTTCACGAGGTAATTATGATGACGCATTACCAACGACAAACAAAAGGTGATTGAACAAGAGATGTATTCGTCAGAAACACAATGCCCCCTATTGCGCCGCTTTTAAATAAAATTTAAATATATCATTAGGCAGGTTTAGAAATTATCTCCCTTGTATAGCTTATTACTTCCCTTGGATTGTATTTTTTTACTTTTAAGGAAGACCGTGACCTTAAAATTTTTGTTTTATTATATCCTTTAAAAAAATATGACTTCCCTTGTGAAATTGATCTGTACAGGCCAAAAGATATAAAATAGAAATTCTCTCCCTTAAAAGCTTGTTATTTCCCTTGGATTTAGTTTTTTGACCTTTAACCTTGAAGGATAACCTTGACCTTTCACCACTCAAAATGTGCAGCTTCATGAGATACACATGCATGTCAAATATCAAGTTGCTATCTTCAAAATTGCAAAAGTTATGGAAACGTTAATTTTTTTCAGACGGACGGACAGACTGACAAACTGACTGTCACACTGATGGACAGTTCAACTGCTATATGCCACCCTACCGGTGGCATAAATAGCTCAACATGTGCTCGTAGTGCTGAGGTGAGCTAAAAATGTATAAAATTTAAGCATTTGTTTCGTATTTTTGGTTTTGACCAACCATGAGGGGCAGGGGGGATGAACCAATAAGAGATCGCTATGCTGCCCCCTTCTTTTTCACTCTAGGCCTTTACATAACAAGGATATGTTAAAGAATGTGGGACTAAAACAATTAATTGACACAGGATATGGAAAACATTAAATCTTCATCTAAACTCCTGTCAGCAACATATTAAGTATGTAATCAAAGATGCTTTATTTACATACATCAAGAGCCACAGTCTGCAACTGACTCGGGTACATTGCTTCCCGTCCGTACAGAAGGAAGAATGGGCTGAATTTAGTTGACAACTGTTTTTTGGTCCGAATTGAGAAAAGAACCTCATCAAGCCTTTCATCCCAATCGTTCTATATGTCGTTGACCAATTTGCTTAAGGCCCTTTAACAAAAATCAGACAATTAGTAAGGTTTTAACAAATCAGAAGCACATAAAGTGATATTGAACACTGTTCTGGTATAAATTATGCAACTTAATGAATTCAATGCAAATTTTTAAAACAATAATTACGCTGCCTACACATATTGTACAGAATCAATATTGAACCAGCTAAAGTCTTCAGGGTGGAAATCCAAATCTTCAAGGCTTTGTTAGATTACATGTACCAGCAATTGAGGACGAACCTATCTCTCTTTATGATTAATTTTGGAAAATCTGGTGTGTAAATTTAAGGGTGGGCAAGGCCCAGTTTACACACAAAGACTAAACAGATTGGCAAATGCTTGGTTAAAATTTATAGTGAATAATAAGCAAAAACACAGTCACATCTCAGTGATAAACAGTTTGAAATTTACCTTTTGATTGTTTGATTGGTCCTTTCATCAAGGCCGTTTGTTTGTGGGTGGCATGCATATGTTACTTTGTGTTAAATGTCCCACGTAAAGCACAACTCTTGATTTATCTGAAAAACAAAATAAGCCAATCATATAATGTCGTCCGTTCACCTGTAAATAAAACAGAACAAGAGCTGTCACCATTAGTTGACTTATGCCCCCTATAAATGCTTGATATAAGTTATGAGCTTTTTTCGAAACCTAAACGCAGATTTCGAAACCTAAACGCGGACCGTAAGTTCAAGGTCAAGGTCAGAGGGGTAAAAATTTGTGTGCGTATGGAAAGGCCTTGTCTATATACACATGCATACCAAATATGAAGGTTATATCTCAAGGAGATAGAATTTTTGAGAATTTTCGAAACCTAAACGCAAAGTCTGGCGGAAAGACGGACAGACAGACAGACACACAGCCCAATCACTATATGCCCCCTTTTCTTCATTATTATACAAAGAGAGTTGGTCTGACAAATCTTACGGGCAGTAATTATCAATGTTTTCATAAGAAAGGCAAGTGCGCACTACCACCTTCATCATAATCATTATTGCATACAGAGAGTTGGTCTGACAAATCTCACAGGCACTTATAATCAAGAAATCAAGAGAAAGAAAAGTCACCACCTTTACCACCTTTATAAGCATCATTATTGCATATAGAGAGTTGATCTGACAAATCTCACAGGCAGTTATACTCATGTTATCATGAGAAAAACAAGTCACTATCACTACCACCTTCATCATCATCATTATTGCATGCTTGGAGTTGATCTGACAAATCTCACAGGCAGTTATACTCATGTTATCATGAGAAAGACAAGTCACCATCACTACCACCTTCATCATCATCAATATTCCATGCTTAGAGTTGGTCTGACAAATCTCACAGGCAGTTATACTTGTGTTATCATGAGAAAGACAAGTCACCATCACTACCATCTTAATCATCATCATTATTGCATGCTTGGAGTTGATCTGACAAATCTCACAGGCAGTTATACTCATGTTATCATGAGAAAGGCCAGTCACCACCACTACAACCTTTATCATCATCATTATTGCATGCTTGGAGTTGGTCTTACAAATCTCACAGGCATTTATACTTGTGTTATCATGAGAAAGACAAGTCACCATCACTACCATCTTAATCATCATCATTATTGCATGCTTGGAGTTGATCTGACAAATCTCACAGGCAGTTATACTCATGTTATAATGAGAAAGGCCAGTCACCACCACTACCACTTTTATCATCATCATTATTGCATGCTTGGAGTTGATCTGACAAATCTCACAGGCAGTTATACTCATGTTATCATGAGAAAGACAAGTCACCATCACTACCACCTTCATCATCATCATTATTGCATGCTTGGAGTTGATCTGACAAATCTCACAGGCAGTTATACTCATGTTATCATGAGAAAGACAAGTCACCATCACTACCACCTTCATCATCATCATTATTGCATGCTTGGAGTTGATCTGACAAATCTCACAGGCAGTTATACTCATGTTATCATGAGAAAGGCCAGTCACCACCACTACAACCTTTATCATCATCATTATTGCATGCTTGGAGTTGGTCTGACAAATCTCACAGGCAGTAATACTCATGTTATCATGAGAAAGACAAGTCACCATCACTACCACCTTCATCATCATCATTATTGCATGCTTGGAGTTGGTCTGACAAATCTCACAGGCAGTTATACTCATGTTATCATGAGAAAGGCCAGTCACCACCACTACCACCTTCATCATCATCATTATTGCATACATAGAGTTGGTCTGACAAATCTCACGGGATGTACTGTAATTATCAATGTATTCATGAGAAAGGCAAGTAATCGCCACTACTACCTTCATCATAATCTTTATCGCATACAGAGAGTTGGTCTCACAAATCTCGCAGGCAGTTATACTCATGTTATCATGAGAAAGACAAGTCACCATCACTACCACCTTCATCATCATCAATATTTCATGCTTGGAGTTGGTCTGACAAATCTCACAGGCAGTTATACTTGTGTTATCATGAGAAAGACAAGTCACCATCACTACCATCTTAATCATCATCATTATTGCATGCTTGGAGTTGATCTGACAAATCTCACAGGCAGTTATACTAATGTTATCATGAGAAAGGCCAGTCACCACCACTACAACCTTTATCATCATCATTATTGCATGCTTGGAGTTGATCTGACAAATCTCACAGGCAGTTATACTCATGTTATCATGAGAAAGACAAGTCACCATCACTACCACATTCATCATCATCATTATTGCATGCTTGGAGTTGATCTGACAAATCTCACAGGCAGTTATACTCATTTTATCATGAGAAAGACAAGTCACCATCACTACCACCTTCATCATCATTATTATTGCATGCTTGGAGTTGATCTGACAAATCTCACAGGCAGTTATACTCATGTTATCATGAGAAAGGCCAGTCACCACCACTACAACCTTTATCATCATCATTATTGCATGCTTGGAGTTGATCTGACAAATCTCACAGGCAGTTATACTCATGTTATCATGAGAAAGACAAGTCACCATCACTACCACCTTCATCATCATCATCATTATTGCATGCTTGGAGTTGGTCTGACAAATCTCACAGGCAGTTATACTTGTGTTATCATGAGAAAGACAAGTCACCATCACTACCACCTTCATCATCATCATAATTGCATACATAGAGTTGGTCTGACAAATCTCACGGGATGTACCGTTATTATCAATGTATTCATGAGAAAGGCAAGTAACCGCCACTACTACCTTCATCATAATCTTTATCGCATACAGAGAGTTGGTCTCACAAATTTCACAGGCACTTATAATCATGTTATCATGAGAAAGACAAGTCACCATCACTACCACCTTCATCATCATCATTATTGCATGCTTAGAGTTGATCTAACAGATCTCACAGGCAGTTATACTCATGTTATCATGAGAATGGCCAGTCACCACCACTACCACTTTTATTATCATCATTATTGCATACATAGAGTTGGTCTAACCAATCTCATGGGCAGTGATAATCATGTTATCATGAAAAATGCCAGTTACCACCACTACCACCTTTATCATCATCATAATTGCATACATAGATTTGGTCTGAAAAATCTTACAGGCAGTAATAAACATGTAATCATTTATATGATTACAAAGACAAGTTACCACCACTTTTACTTTTATCATCATTATTATTGCATACATAGAGTTGGTCTGACAATTCTAATGGGCAGTAATTATAATGAAGACAAGTAACCCTCACTACCATCATCATCATCATCATAATCATTATAGCATACAAAGAGTTGGTCTGACAAATCTCACAGGAAGTAATAAACTTATACATGTAATAACTAGAAATGGCGCGGTAGAGGCCGACGAGTATCCCTACACCGCATGTTTGACCCAGGGGTGCCCCAGGGTTGGTAATGGGGCCATGCATAGTTGAGATTGACCGTATTGTCATAAGAGAAGTTCAGTATCAATTAGAAGTGAATCGGTGTAGAAATGAAGAAGTTATAGTAAAAGGCAATTTTGGGTGGGCGTGGTCTTTGTTGGCGGGGTGCCCCAGGGTTGGTAATGGGGCCATGCATAGTTGAGATTGACCGTATTGTAATAAAAGAGGTACAGTATCAATAAATGAAGTAAATCGGTGTAGAAATGAAGAAGTTAATGTAAAATAACCTACAAAAATGAGTGAAAATCTCTGACCCAGCCCCACCCCAACCCCATAACTTTTGACCCAGGGGTCAGATCAAAACATTCCAAATAGTGCAGGGTTGCACATATGCTCGTAGCTACTATGTGCACATATGCTCGTAGCTACCATGTGGGAAAGTTTCAAGGTTCTTAACCAACAATTTGCTTGATAAAGATCTCTTTATCACAACTGTCTATAGGTGAAAATCTTCACTAATGAATGATCATTTAAATAAGGCAGTGGTACATGTATGGCACGCGAAATGCACATTAATTCCTTAAACCACGGTTTAACAGTTAACTATATAGTTAATTGACTTTGAACCTGGGTTCAAATTGCTGTTTGCACATGAAGTCCTTAAACCCGGGTTCAAGACTTTGAACCACGGTTCAAAGTGTGTCTAAACATAGATATAAATCTGTTATCTGAGACAACCAATCAGCGGGGCTTAAACCACAATTTGAAGGTAAATACCGGGACTTCATTGGTCATCTCTTAACTATAGGGTTAAGAGACTTTGATCTGCGGTTCAAAGTCCTAAACTGTGGTTAAGAGGCGCGGAATGCACATTTATTATTTAACAGTCAATTGTATAGTTAAGAAACTTTGAACCGGAGTTCAAAGTGCCGTTTGCACATTAATTCTTTATTGGTCCTCTCTTAACTATAGGGTTAATAGACTTTGAACTGCGGTTCAAAGTCTTAAACTGCGGTTTAAAGTCTTAAACTGCGGTTTAAAGTCTTAAACTGCGGTTCAAAGTCTTAAACTGGGGTTAAGACGCGCGGAATGCACATTCATTATTTAAACAGTTAACTATTTATTCCTTAAACCCGAGTTCAAGAGTTTGAACAGCGGTTCAAAGTGCGTCTAAAAAAGATACAAATCTCTTATCTACATAATTCAGAGACAACCAATCAGCGGAGGTTAAACCACAATTAGAAGGCAAATGTCACGGTTTCATTGGTCATTTCTTAACTATAGAGCTAAGAGACTTTGAACCGCAGTTCAAAGTCTTGAACCCGGGTTTAAGGAATTAATGTACAATGCGTATTTAAATACTACATAACTGTGATTTATATTACTTGCTGTATTTGTTGTTTGGCGAAATAAATTGCATGTTCATATCTCCCTTTTTTACACCCTTTATATACTATGCACAAAAATCGGAATTTCACTATCTAAGTAGCTAAAACATATGCACTTATTATCTTGCCTGACGTTCATGTAGCAAAAAACAATTAGCATCTAATCAGCCTGCGTGGTAGCACACAATTTAAGTACATGTATTAGCACGTGTTCTCATAATGCATGGCAAAGATATCTGCACGTAGATCAATAAATAATCAATATATTTATTTGTTATAACAGCTGTATGGCTAAACATTCCCTATAGGAAAGGCTAAACGTACAGAGCCATACGACAAGCCAATATAGGCTAGTCAAACGGCCCCGTATGGCAAGCCTATATAAAGTATATTGGCTTGTCGTACAGGGCCGTACGGCTAGCCACTTTCTTTTAACAAACAATTTATAAAGTATCTAATCTACGACTTATCCTTATTTCCTAGAATTTTACATTTTATTTGGATTTTTTTAAATAAACAGTTGCCAACTTTGCTACATATGTTGTGTAGATGAAAATAATTTGGAAAATATTCACTAATAATGCTTGATTGATCATTGTCGGCTCAGGTACTACTTACATGTACCCCAGGTACTCTTAAGTATACTAACATGTACCATGGGTACGGTAAATAAACGTAATCGTACCCGTTCATTATTAGACTGTACCCGAGTTGTATTTCCGCCTAAAATCTGATGTCATAAAACGCGCTACCAATTATTTTAAACAAACTTATCTTAAAAAAAACTGCGTCAACAGGCTTTTTGAGTATGAGTTTTCGATAATATAGAGGCCATTTTACAGAAAATAGACATAAATGTGAATATAATTAATATTTTTTTAAAGCTGACAACGACTGATTTAGCGTTAAATTTCTCGGGTACGTTAAAGTATATTTACCGTACCCGGGGTACATGTAAGTATACTTAAGATTACCCGGGGTACATGTAAGTAGTACCCAAGCCGACAATGACCAATCGAGCACTATTAACAGTGTGTTGGTGATCATTCATGTATACGATTTATTGAATGAGTTATATCAAAATCATGACAAGTTTATTGTTAAGTGTGTTCTTAATCTTATAAAAATGATGACTGCCATTCAGTCTGAACATATTCAGTTTCAGAGAGATCTAGATAGTCTATCATTGTGGGAGCTGAAATGGAAGATGTCTTTTAACATAGAAAAATGTCATATCATGCATGTTACAAGAAACTGTAAACCATTAAAAACAGCCTACACTCTTCACAATCAACCTCTGTCTGTTGTAAACCAAGCCACTTATCTTGGCGTTGAAGTAAGCTCAACTTTAAACTGGTCACCTCACGTAAATAAAATTAGTACCGGTAGTAAAGCAAGCCAGAGCTTAGGTTTCTTAAAACGAAACATTCATTCTTCTAAAATGGAAACTAAGGCAGCGGCATATAACAGCATTGTTAGACCATCCTTGGAATATTGCTCTAGTGTGTGGGACCCTTACCATCAGAAAGATATTGATAAAATTGAAAATGTTCAGCGTCGAGCTGCCAGATTTGTAACAAATAATTACAGCAAGACACCGTGCACGGTCACAAATATAATTAAGGATTTGAATTGGAATACCTTGCAATCAAGAAGACAACAAGCTAGACTCATTTTGTTCTATAAAATAGTATATAATCATGATGATGTCAAACCCCTTCACTATCACACTCCATACATTAGACACTCACGCCATCACCATCACATGGCATACCAAATACCACCAAGTACAGCAGATTACCACAAATTTTCTTCCTTTCCAAGAACAGTTGTACAATGGAACACACTTCCATCTTATGTAGTTAGCGCTGATACGATCCCTGGATTTAAATCAGTGCTGTCTACATCAGTGTTCCTTCCTTAGATCACATGATTCTGCTTTTATCCTGTTTTTAACACGACTAATATTCTCACCACATGCACAGTTGTATATGTATATATTTAGGTCTTAGGGGCTTAAGGTGTTAGGTTTTGCACCTTTTTATCACTGTTGATAGGATTTTCCTGAGTGGATTGAGTAACTCGGGAAACCTATCAATCTATTTCTTTTTAACCCCCCACGCATGGCCATAATGTATCAGTATTGAACATAGCCATTATTATAAAAGAAGAAGAAGAGATTGAGAAGAAAGATATCAACAAATCAGGGTTGCTAGGCCCACAGGAGTATGAAATTCTATCCATAAAACTAATAATAACTAATATTACAAAAATATACCCCTATATGGTAGTCTATATACTATAAAGGGGTATTTTTTTTTGTTATTTAGCCATTAGATTAGCTTTATGGATAGAATTTCAAGCTCCTGTGCCAGGCTTAAGGTCGGTTGCAAAAGAACTATCTGAAAATAATTATTTCGCCTGTATTTTGATAAGACATCAGTCTTAAAAGAAATTATCTCACTTGCGACGAAATTGTTTTTGTTCAGTATAAAAAGCACATTCAGCACAAGTGTCCGCATTAGTCTAATACATCTATTAAATCATAAAAATTGACGTTGAAGTTGAACGCACCGCAGTGTAGTAGCGACATTGTGCACAGATGTCGTTAAGATACATTTAGTAAATAACTGCAGTAAAATTGAAGGTAAATTGTAATCGTAGTTATACATGAAATATTATGCATAGATTGTCATGTGTCTGTTGCAATTATAATTAAATAATGGAAAGAATCGTTGCTCAATATAGACGAGTTAACGCGTGACGTCACACGCACCTGCAAAGTTTAGACTCCGCCCACTGGTTGGCAAAAAGAGGTGGAATTCATATAGACGAGTTAACGCTTGACGTCACACGCACCTGCAAAGTTTAGACTCCGCCCACTGGTTGGCAAAAAGAGGTGGAATTCATATAAGCGCATATAGAGAAGGTTGACATTATCATCGTTTTTACTGATAATCATGAACTGTATCAAATATAATTTTACTATTTATGTCTGAATAAAACATAAGCATGCGTGGAAATTCATTTTTTGAACGATTATATTGTTGTTATTATTTGTTTTTACTAAAAACGAGCTCTGGAGTGGAACGTACACTATCTACGAGCTCGGTATGTGGTTACCACAAAAATCTCTACTAACCGCATTTTCACGTCCATTTTAGATACAAAATTTCAGAAATGTAAATTCGTTTAGAATAAATTAAATTTAATGAAAGAACACAAATAAGGATGGAAACAAACAACAAATAGATCGCTTTTTGTTCGCAACATATAGTAACTGATTTTAATCTTAATATATCTGTACAAACTTACCTTGTTACACAACAAATAAATTCATAAATCTAATTGTTTTATTTAATTGTGCACACCAATTTTGACACTTGTTTCAGCATTTCTAACCTGGTGTTTAATTGAACCGTTGTTCGTCACAAGCATATTATCTCGTTATGATCGGAGACTGCCCAGACAATTACACAGAAAACATGCCGGCGTCATAAACATAGGGACCTATACTTTAATTGGGTCCTTGCATAGACCACATGTGGCAGACTTTATGATACTTCCATGTCATCTCTTGGCATATTGAGCAGTCATATTGAGCAAGCCAAATATTAAAGCCAAAATACGTAACATTTGCTTTAATAAATAATTTAACATATTAAAAAAAGAAGATATTTGTCCGAAACGGATTAACAGGAACATGTGTATTTATTTGTTAGCCAGTTTAATAATAATAATACAGTGCTTTATGTCTTTAAAGTTAAAATATTGTTCAATATTACTGCTACACAATTTATGTATTTACCGCGGGTACCGGCAAATGTAAACTCGTCAATTTAGTGTAAAGATTATACGTTCTTGCATTGCACGTAACACCATCATGAAAACAAGCAATCACAATGGATAAACAGTATTTGCGTAAAATAAATTAAATAAATACATATATTTATCATAAAATGCTAGATTGTTAAATGTATCACTCCTTATTACTTGTTAAGAGATTTCAATATACATGCAAAGACAGTTCAATTTGCACAAGATGCAGGTTTTATTTTCATTTGTATATTAAAATTTATTAATATTGTTATTCAATGGAAACGAAACGGAAATTCATTCTATGGAAAAGAAAATTACAACAACATTTAACTATTGTTAATGTATTCCGTTTTTTATGGCTTTGTTTTATAATTGATTAAATGCGCCTCTTATAATACACTTTCGGTCGCTGATGAGCAATAACAATATCCACACCGTTTATAGTTATAATCAAATTAATATATGTTTTACAAGTTTTGAAATATCATTTTTTAAAGTCTTACTATAAAAAGGAATACGGCTAATGTATTGTTTTGTTGTGTGGTATTGTCAGTATTTAGTCTTCCGACCACGTTTACTCTGATACTAATAACTAATTTGTATTTTTATAAAGAGGAAATTATATGATGATACATTTATTAGTACTAAATATGATATATTTGCACTATTGTTTAAGAGTTGTAATGTTTATTTCGGATTTTTTATCGTTTAATTGACTAAACAAAAGCCCTTTTTACATGTTTTACGTGACTGTAACCAGTGTTTTTGCCAACCAGTCAGTGCGCATGCGCGGAAAATCCCGAATGTAAACAATAACAATTAACTCGTCTATTACCTGTATCTGACGGTTCTCACGCATATGATTTTGTTTATTTATGTTCTAATGCGCATGCGCAGTGCTCTGTGTTTTCCGTTTATCTGACCCTTCTCATGGTCTGACGAGTTTCACGTCACACCGGGACTCCATGGATCAATGGTTGTAGCCCTGTTGAGGGTTACTTTCTTTTCTTTTTTAAAATTTTATTCTTGACTTTTTCCTGGAGCCTTTAGATCCAATGTTTACATTTATCAATATAAAGCATTTCATGACAAACTTCAATACATGCCAAAATCTGTGAAAAGGCCCCTTTAAACATTGGTGTGAATTTCACACAATTGTTTAAAGCTTTTGACTTCAAAAAGTTGCTGATTTACTTGCTATATACCATAAATATATATTTTTTAAGAATTAAAATTCACATTGAAAAGTGCCAAATAAAAAAAAATCGGGCGGGGTGACCCCTACAGTACCCTCCACGGCTCGCCCCCACCACCAGTCAAAATTTCCTGCGTACGGCCCTGCATTAAGACCAGTCGGATATTCTTGTATTCTCCTTTGTGGATAAGAACTGATCTGATGGCAGTTTCATCGCTACCGGCATTTCCAACTGGAAGGACGCCACTTCAACTTTCAAAAAGCACCAGCAGTCTGGGCGTCCAAAGGTGGCCGCCGAGAGACATGACATGTGACACTGCCGAGCGTCACCAAGGACATCTGTGTGTTATTATCAAGCACAGATCCCAAGGAGAAAGGAACCAACCTGTTCAACTTATTACAATGTCACTTTGTGTCCGGTACCCAGCGCGACGGGACTTTTTATTGCGGGAACACCATGGCCCTGATGGCAATTTCGTAAAGCTGCTGTCACTGCATGGCGATGCCATTGCGAAAAAAATCTGATAATAATATTATCAAAAAGTTGTTGTGTAAAAATAACTCGTCACTAAATGACCACAATAGTCGTATTCCGTAACTATGCGTATCTTTTGTTGTAATAGTGTCTAACAGTTCAATATGACACGAAATTGAATGCCTCAAACTACACAATTTTTCATTTCAAACTATTTATGAGCGGACTCGTGCAGCTTATAAAGTACAGCTATGATATTTTGTCGTCGATAGGCGTTTCCAATCGCCTTTAATCTGGTGCCGATTGTCCGGGTTTATAATTAAATCGGGTGCCAATTGTCCTGGTCGACACATTTACGGGATCCCGATTGTCCGGGTGCCCTTTGTCCGGATACCTTAAAACATAGTTCCCAGTCAGGCTATTGACTTTGTCACACGATTTAATCTTTGACATAATAAAGACGTTCCATTAATATTGCCGTGATCCAAGGATTTACAGTATTTGTTTCCAATCTAAAGACAAAATTGAATCTCGCTCTGGGAAAACAGGCCTAAATGCAAGTGCGTAAAGTGCTGGAAAAATCAGGCCTTAATGCAAGTGCGTAGTGTGCTGGGAAAACAGGCCTTAATGCAAGTGCATAAAGTGCAGGGAAAACAGGCCTTAATGCATGTGCGTAGTGTCGTACAGTGCAGTTCGCACAGTCTCATCAGGGACGATAATTTCAGCTTGTATGATTTTTTCATTTAAAGAAAGTCTCTTCTATCCGAAAATCCAGTCTAGAACTGCACAGGCTAATCTGAGACGACACTGTGTGCACATGCATTACGCCCCGTTTTCTCAGAGAAAGGCTTATTTATTTCATGGCATCTTATGACGGCCGCAGAGACCTTAGAACAAACAATAAGTTCATTTATGGAAGGCTAGTATACAAATACATGCACTATGATGGAAAAAGTTAATACACAAATAAAAAATAACACATTTTAATGTTAATTCACATTTTTATTATATCAATAGACATCTAGTTTTGCAACTGAAAGTGATTATGCATTTGGTTTTCAACACATATTATAAATAACTTAGTAAATAACATAGAAAACAATACAGTACACTCGCACATAATAAGAACATAATTATATAACATACTTTTCTTTTATACCTGTATAAAAATCACTCATAGCACATTGGTGGCAAGATAGAATAGACTTAACCTATTTATGCCTAGTGGACTCTCCCATCTTTCTAAATTGGATCAATTTATTTCCAACATTAGGGATGTCTAGTATATTTACTTCTATATTTAGAATTATTTCTTACAGAAATTCCTTTAAGCTAACAACGCAGACCCTGATGAGACGCCACATCATGCAGCGTCTTATCTGGGTCTACGCTGTTTGCCAAGGCCTTTTTTCTAGACGCTAGGCATAAATGGGATAATAAAACATGGTAAAGTAAAAGCTTCATTTCTCTGCTTTTTTTTTGCATACAACTTGAATTTATGTTATTTACATCATTAAGTATTGATCGATGTAAACAAGTAAAGCTGAAACAGAGAATTGACTATACGCTTACATTTTAAATGATAATATTATCAAACAAAATGACATAATTTATAATTAAAAACATTATTTCTAAGTTGTTATTATTACATTTTGTTACATGATGTATTAATTGACATAAGGAACTGATTATACCAGTCATTCAATATTATTAATGCTAAATGGTATAACATTTATTTTTTATTTACATGTATATTGATATTTTATTTTTGTGACAAATATTCAGATTAGCTTTATACAGACTGATAACAAAAGTATTCATTAATCATGCAGTCACCCAATAATAATAGTAGTAGTCATTTACACATACATAGCTTAACACATAGATATCATCTTTAAACACATATACATACCGTTTATACATATGTTTTCTAAATATACATACATATTGCACTGTCAGTAATTTTCCTCAACTTCAAAAGAAAAACACAACATGACATAAATGGAGTTTCAAATATAATCACAAGTGTAACAGCAATGTCATTGGCACTGTAATGAAGACCATAATCTATTCCTAACTACAGTTCAGACGGTCAAATATCACCACACATCATATTTTAACCCATTTATGCCAAGTGGACTCTCCCATCCTTCTAAATTGGATCAATTTATTTCCAAAATTAGGGATGTCTAGTACATTTATTTCTATATTACAATACTTCTGACAAAAAATTCCTTTAAGCAAACAGCGCAGACCCTGATGAGACGCCGACAAAAAATTCCTTTAAGCAAACAGCGCAGACCCTGATGAGACGCCGCATCATGCAGCGTCTCATCTTGGTCTACGCTGTTTGCCAAGGCCTTTTTTCTAGACTCTAGGCATAAATGGGTTAAGGGACTCACATGTCTACGTAGTGTCTTATTTTTAATAAAAAAATAAGTTTTGTTTGGTTCCACAAGAAAGTGCTTTAATTAAAGTCGTCATAAAAAAATCACAATAACAGCAACCACCCATAATTTTTGCAAAAGAAAACCCCAACAATATCAAGCCAGCTCTGTATCAAATAATATGTTATTTTATCACGCATATAATGCTTTTAATGGTTTTTTTTAATCACCTTATATTTAAAAAATAAACATTAGCATTAATATTTTTAAAATTAACATTTAAATGATGAATTGCAGTTCAGTCTTTTCAGAAGGAAGAAATCAAATAAGGTAGCACTATGTCAAATATTTTGTAAGGAAACAAGAGATGTGTTTGTCAGAAACACTATGCCCCCTACTGCGCTGCTTTTATTATTTATTTTATCATTTGGCAGGTACAGATCATTTTTACACTTCTCTTGTGTCTGAAAATTACACTTCTAATCAACAAAATTAACAAAATATGTTAAATAAAAGACTATATTTAATACAGCTTGATCAGTAGTAAATGATACAGAGGGACAATACAAAAAAGAAATAATCGATACATATACATGTTACGATGTACATGTATATGAATAATTCAGTATCTGAAACCTTGCAGTATTTAGTCATCCCATAAAAAAAGCACACACAAATATTTAGTTTCTTTGAAATGTGTATAAATGTATATGATGTTTGATATAAATTATGCTCACAAATTACAATTTTAAAAATCATGTAAAATATCCATTGCGAATGAATGAAATATGACGATGCCAAATTATGTGCCGGCAGACTTTTTTCCTTTAGAAGTGTACAGTCCCTTATATCAAAGTGAATGTTGATGAAAGCCTATTAACCTGTACTGCAGTTTACGGCTATACAGGGAAAACAATATTTGCATAAAACAAATTCTAATTACGGAAAAGTTTAACTTTTATATCTATGAAAGGTGTGTGTGAAAATCAAAGTAACCAGATATTTAACTTTATATAACTGTTCAAGACCGTATAAACAAGTTTACATAAAGCTGGAACAGTTACTGGATTTCATAGAGACCTAATAATACTAAAGTTTTGTTTTGGTTTTATAGACCCATCATCAAATGTCAGATTGTAAATCTGAACTTAATTTACAACATTTTATTCAACATTTTAATATATTTTATATATTTATAAAAAATGTTTTTATGCACAACTTTGGTATCAAGAATGATAAACATATATATATGATCACACTGATCAGTATAAAATGAAATCTTAAGCTACATGTATAAATATATCATGATGGAGAACATTAGCTCTGTTTTAAGGATGTTTACGTTAAAATATACAATTGTTCTCTCACTTAACTATTTGTATTTTAATGGCAAAGATATGTTGACCAAAAAATTATGAAAAGTAATGTTTAAAAAAATAGCTTAAAGTTAAAAGAAGTATGAAAGGTAAGGCAAAAGAAAAGATTTGATTAAATATATTTCAGCTGCGATATGTGGAAATGGGGCTAAATGCATAGACAGGCTATTATTTGATCACATGCATTAAGCTCCATTTTCGCAGAGCAACGATTATTTGAAGGACATTCAGTTTCAAGCATTTTTCGCTCTCTAGGATTTGAGGAAAACTTTCAATCTGACAGTAAGATTTGCTGTTCGGATTTCTTTTCGGAATACAGAAAGTATACACCCATTTAAAACATAATACTTCGAGATGATGTAAAATATATGAAATATTTACTTTCTGGCAAACAGTTGATTAAGTATTTTCTGATACATTAATAAAAATCTTTCCTCGATAACTTTGTCCATCTGTTGGTTATACATTTTGAACAAGTTAAATGTTGGCTCTTAAAAATGTTACCAATATATCATGAAAAAGCTTAAAATAATAGCATGAACAATGGTTCTTTGGTTTTTCTTCTAACGCAAACATATAGAACAACTGCCATGCAGATTTCTTTAAAACATCTGAAAATAGGAAAGTTTATACAGAAATAACTGTAAACAGACTTGTTGGGATCAAATAACAGTAAGTGTTCCGTGTTAAAGCACTGAATATTAACCCTTTGCATGCTGGAAAATTTGTCGTCTGCTTAAATGTCGTCTGCTAAATTTCTAAAATTAGCATTTTCTTCAATTTTGTTTCAAAGAACACTATCAGAATAGCAAACTGTTTGGATCCTGATGAGACGCCACGTTCTGTGGCATCTCATTTGGATCCAAACTGTTTGCAAAGGCCTTCAAAATTTGGTTCCAGCACTGAAAGGGTTAAAACAAAACATCTGGGATGTTGAACATTACAATGATGTTTAGGCTACAAAGCACTATAATCCAGTAACATGGCTTTCGTACAACATAGCCTCAGTGGTAGCAGACGATGGACACAGGGCCCAATGGATGTAGGCTGCACTCCATATTCAAATAGGCTACACTCCACATTCATGTAAGCTCTTGAGCTTCAAGTAGGTGACACTCAACATTCATTAAGGTTACACACAACTGATGTTCCATTATCTTACAGAGGTCAAAAGGCTGCACCGGTGCGCAGTTTAATCTCAAAAGTTGAAACGCATGGAGTATTTTCAGCAAATTTCCCTGTCATTGTCATACCACCGGAATCTGAATAAAAAAAAAAAACGACATTATTATCAGTACTTCTTGGCCCTGGCAAACCTTAGGTTAACAATCATCAGTTTATGATAGATACTGCATCAAGAACTGAACTAAATAAACATATACAATATAACAATAGAAAGTAGACATTTATTATACTTGTTGTTCTTCCAGTCAATGAAAAATATTAACAGTATTACAATTATTTTGTAAACTGACTTGTCTTAACCGACTTTTTATGATTATAAAAAAAGTCAAGATTACAAAAGGAAAGTTAAACTTATATTCCAACATGCACAATAACATTCATTACTCAATTTTTTTTCAATAAATATCATATCTAATAAGGCGTTTTAGCAATTTTAATATTTTAAATCCCAAACTTACAGAAGTTACGTTTTGACAATCAATTTATTATTTTTGACTGATTGAGCTTTAAAAGATACAAAACAGTTAACCAATTTATGCCTAGCGTCTAGAAAAAAAGGCCTTGGCAAACAGCTAAGACCAAGATGAGACGCCGCATGATGGGGCGTCTCATCTGGGTCTGCCCTGTTTTCTTAAAAGAATTTCTGTAATAAACATAAAAGAATATATTGTAAATATAAATATTATAAATATATACTAGACATCCCTTATTTTGGAAATATATTGATCCAATGTAGAAGGATGGGAGAGTCCACTAGGCATAAATGGGTTAACCAAAAGATACACAATATACATACATCATCAGAGAACTGAAAGACTGGCCTGCTTCCCGTCGGAGGGTTGTTGTTGGTGGTGGGGGGATCTAGGGGTGTCTTGTGTCGATACAAGGAGGGTGGTAGGGTCTTATAGGATGAGGGGGCGGGGCTTGTCTGAGGGGGGCAAGGGGGACGGGTAAACAGGGCTTCAGTGGCACCACCTGGAATAGAGTTTTGTGGTATTGAAGGGCACTTACATTAGTTACACTATCAGCCTCGTTCTGGGTAAACCTAACGTATAATGCATTTTCGCAAAGTACCATACCAGATTAATGAGGGAAGATACTTTCCACCAAAACTGGATGTTGGTTTTGCAGAGAATTCCTATGAACGCAAAATTACATTCAAGTGTAGTGTCTTCTCAGATTAGCCAGTGCTGACTGCACAGGCTAATCTGGGACAACACTTTATGCACATGCATTTAGACCCATTTTTTGTCAGAATATGGCTCATGTACCAAACATTGATATTGGGTAAATGTAGATTGGATGGTGAGTTCTTTGGGATTCAACATACTACTTCCATAGGCAGTACAGGTATTATACATGCATTCAGAACAAAAAACTGTTGAAATGTTTGTGAAATTCATGTCACATATTTTATTTGCAGTCAGGTCAAGTTACAAACCTTTCTTATGAAATATTTAATTTATTAGTCTATAACCAGTTAAGAAAATTGTAAGGATGTTAAGAGTACAGGAATAGTGTTCATACATAATAACCCTGTTGATCTGCTGATCAGTTATATGGCTGATCCTGGATTTTTTTTAACATATATAAGGGAAATATAAGGAACCAGGTAGAAACCAAGGCAGAAACAAATCTGTATTTTTAAATGCACTACATTCAATCTACGCGGGAAATGTTAAGATTCAGAGAGTTAAAAAAGGAAAGGAACTAAATAGGATTACTGGTCTGACTTTGGCACAACATTCCCAGATGTCGACACAACCTGTTACATTTTCATAATTCTTCTTTGTGTTACACTTTGAACATCAATTAAAAAGTTCAAACCTGGATTGGTGTACATTTCTTACTCACAACTTAACCCATTCATGCCTAGCGTCTAGAAAAAAGGCCTTGGCAAGCAGCGTAGACCCAGATGATGCGGCGTCTCATCAGGGGCTGCGCTGTTTGCTTCAAGGAATTTATGTAAGAAATATAGAAATAAATATACTAGACATCCCTAATTTTGGAAATAAATTGATCCAATTTAGAAGGATTGGAGAGTCCACTAGGCATAAATGGGTTAAGTATTTTCACTATAAAAAAATCGACAATTGTTTAAAATCTTAAAATTGAATATTCACAGAAAAGGGCTTAAGCCAGAGAGGCAAAAAAATAAAACTAACCAGCATTCTTTAAAGGCTGCTGGCTAATACTGGAGGGGAGACTATTGTTACAGCTCTCATCTTTGCTTTGAGTACTCTCAGAGTTGTCTCCCTTGCGCCTCAGTTTACCATTTTTTTCGATCTGCCGCCTGCGCTGGGATTTAGGGTACGGATTGCGAGGTATGTCAACGATGCCGTAGTTACTGTCCGTGCTGTAGCCGGGGCTTGGTGGACGGGCTTGCTGTCTGTGACGACGGGATTTCTTTGCTACAAAATAAACATTGATGCATTATGTTGAGCTACAAATAAGCATAACTTAAAGTTATATAAAAATAAACAGCAATGTGTTAGGTTCAGCTACACATAAGCATCACATAGAATTATAGAAATAAACAGCACTGTGTTACGTTGAGCTACAAATAAGCATCTCTTTAAGTTATAGAAAAAATAAACACTGCTGCATAAAGTTGTGCTGCAAATAAGTGTCATTTTAAGATATAGAAAAATAAACAACACTGTATTAGATTGAGCTACAAATAAGCATCAGTTTAAGTTATAGAAAAATAAACAACACTGAATAACATTGAGTTACAAATAAGCATCTCTTTAAATTATAGAAAAAATAAACAACACTGTATTATATTGTCATTTGAGCTACAAATAAACATCACTTAAAGTTATAGAAAAATAATAACATGTCATTCGATTTTAACAACTACAAGAGATGCGTTTGTCAGAAACACATTGCCCCCTATTGCGCCGCTTTGAAATTAAATTTCAATATATCATTTGGCAGGTTTAGAAATTTTCTCCCTTTTATAGCTTATTACTTCCCTTGGATTGTATTTTTTTACTTTTGACCGTGAAGGATGATATTGACCTTAAAATTTGTTTTCGATTATATTCTTTAAAATAATTTTACTTCCCTTGTGAAAATTATCTGTACCTGCCAAATGAAATAAAATAGAAATTATCTCCCTTTAAAGCTTGTTACTTCCCTTGGATTTTGTTTTTTGACCTTTGACCTTGAAGGATGACCTTAACCATGACCTTTCATTGTTCAAAATGTGCAGCTTCATGAGATACACATGCATGCCAAATATTAAGTTACTATCTTCAATATTGCAAAAGTTATGGCCAATGTTAAAGTTTTCGGACAGACGGACGGACAGACAGACAGACAGTCAGTTCAAATGCTATTTGCCACCCTTCCTGGGGCATAATAAGTAAAAGTATAAGAAACAGAAAGATAATAATATAGACGAGTTTTCTCATTTACAAAATAAACAAAATCGATTTGAGCAATAGATTGGTCTGATCATTTAAATTGCATTGGTAGAGGAGATTTACTGCATGCAGGCCAGACTTATGTGAAATTTAACCATTTATGCCGAGCGTCTAGAAAAAAGGCCTTGGCAAACAGCATAGAACCAGATGAGACACAGCATGATGCGGCGTCTCATCAGGGTCTGTGCTGTTTGTTTAAAGGAATTTCTGTAAGAAATGTTCTAAATATAGAAATAAATATTCTAGACATCCCTAATTTTGGAAATAAATTCATACAATTTAGATGGAAGAGAGAGTCCACAAGGCATAAATGGTTTAAACATGGAATTTGACTGATCATGCAATGCAGATACTAGAACATTCGATAAGGATATTTTCTTTAGTCGAAATGCGTTACTAACCATGTTATTTTACTGATCCATGTTGTTAATTTTCGAAACAACAAGAGACAAAATTGTCACAAAACCAGGTTTTCAATTGGAAAAAAGACTGATAAAGGGAGACAGCTCAAACTCAGCTGATTGTTTATAATTAACCCCCTTTGTTTCAAAATAAATCTGTTTTTAGTTGTGGCGACCTTGACCTTGGAGATATTGACGTAATTATTTTGTGCGACACACCGTCCAATGATGGTGAACAAATGTGCCAAATGATTTTAAAATCTCATAATGAACAACAAAGTTATGGCCCGGACAAGCTTGTTCCGCCCGCCCGCCAGCCCATCCGCCGACATTCGCCAATCTAATAACCAATTTTCCTTTGGAAAACCTGGTTAAAAATCTTTGCTAAGCAACAGAAACCAAAACAAATGTGGCTCACCTGGTTTGGAAAATTTGGGCTGTATGTATGTTCCTAAATTGTCTTCCCAGATTAACCTGTGTAGTCCTCACAGGCTTATCAGGGACAACACTTTCTGTCTAGACTGGATTTCGATTTAAAAGAGACTTGAATGTGTCCTCCCTGATTAGCCTGTGCAGGCTACACAGGATAATCTTAGAAGACACTATGTGCACATGCATTAAGCCCCGTTTTCACAGAGTGAGGCTCAAGATAAATGCAACTCACCCGATTTGGAGGCCTTGGCTTCACTGATAGTTGACCCTACCACAGTGAGCCCAGACTCCTGCGCAGCGCGGGCTACGGCGCTAGCAAAGTCCTCCTCGTTCAGGAACTGGCTATCCTCGTCGGCGTCCGCGCTGTCTGCGTCAGCATCATCGTCCTCATTAGAACTGGAATGTTCCCCGCTACAGTCGTCCATACTCTCCCAGTTTGCAACCAGCGAGTCTACGAGTGGAGTAAAGTTTACGATTACATTTGAGCCTCGATCTAGGAAAACCGGGTTTAATGCATGTGCCTGAATTGAATTTGCACTATGAAGAGACTTCCTTTAAATAAAACATTCAATATAAGCTGACAGTGTTGTTCCTGATTGACCTGTGTAGACTGCTTAGGCTAATCTGGGATGACACTTTTTGCACATGCATTATAAAGCCCAGTATTTAAGTGTAAAAGATGCAATAAAAGTACATAAAAATACACAAGAGAATTAAAAAACAATGCCAACACCGCTGTGAATAATTTATCTTCAAGACACATTTTTGTAAAAGAACATTTCCCCCACCCACCTCTCTGGCTGCCCCCGTCTGTTCCTGGATCTGACCCGTCGTTATAATCATGGTCATCCGCCGAAACGGGAGAGTCTGCATTCCTGGTGTAACCCTCGTCAATCATGCATGGACGAGGGCCGCCACTATCAGATCTATTGGAAAAAAAACAAAATCGGTCTGTTTCTGGTCTCCTTGGGAAAAAAACAGGGTGGGTAGGTAGGGATTATTTATTTTTTTCATAATTTTTTTTTTTTTTTCGGGTACTAGAATGGAAGGCTACTAAAGCTTATAATAAGAAATACATGTATATATATTCTTTGTTTGCTTGATATTACATCTTATATGAACGAAAATGAACGAAGTTTTTTTGTTTTTGTTTTTTAAATTGGCGCCGATTAAAGAGACAAACGGGCTAATCTGGGATGACACTTTACCCATATGCATTAAGCCCAGTTTTCTCAAAACGCCGCACATATTATCCTTAATTTGCATTAATATATATATGTAAGCTAGATTGCCTAAGGCTTATTGAAACACTCTTAAGTTTGTTTCCTGGGTAGAATCAGTACTTGCTACCTTTGGGGAAGACACCATACCCACTTGACCATGGCAATCTTTTGAATATACATAATTTAAGGCAGGCCTCATAATGTCTATATAGTCATGACTGCATCTTCATCATGCCGTAATCAGATTGATAAAACTTGGTCAGAATGTTTATCTTAACAATATCTAGGTTGTTTTGGCTACATACCAAAATAAATTACAATAACATTAGAAACAATATGTCTTGTTCATTCGACATCGACAAAATAATTTGATTACTTCAATACAGTTCAAGGTTGTGTTTTACATATGCCTCACTCAGTCATCATCCGAAATGACGAGGCTTTACCTTCGGATAGGCAGTTTTCGAATAAAAGTGTGTTTAAACAGTGGATTAATGCAAAGTTGAAATGCAGCCGCGCAAAGTAAGAAATGAGGAATTATTTTGGAATTTACAGCAGGAGCGTTTAAGGTACATAAACACTTACATTTACAGCATAGTCTTTTGAAAGTGTTGAGTAAATAACATTAACTTCATTGACGTTGCCAATAAAATAAAGCTATTGTCAAGAGAGTGCAGATCGTATAATATGAAAAGTGCATTGAAATAGTCATTGCCAATATCCCTGCATGTGTGAGGAAACTGGTGCTTATTCAGTTCCCCATTTATGCTTGGAAAGTCGTCAAAGGCTGGAGAAGGGAAGTAACTGCACGTGGACCAGATTATGGATATGAAAAACACATAACAGGGCTTGAATCGCCTTGTTAATACACGATTTCTCCCGTTCAAGCCCTCCTTTTCCCAAGTTTCTGCACCCCGCCAGAGGGCATTATAGATAGAGTTTATGCAATAATGAGTTTTACAAAAGGCTATTTAATGCAACTTACCGAGAATGAAAGCCTGGATGTCTGTAGTTAATATCAAATTTGCCCTCCGGCACACTCTTCCCGTCTTGGAGTAGTCTCCCTGGATTTCCAGACGACCTTGACCTCCCAGAATCCCCCCCACTTCCTGCCAGACTACCCCCACTGTTACACACCCTGTACGCACTGTCACCACTGCTGCTGGGCGGAGATTCAATCTTGTAGCCCTCCAGATACGGATTGCGAGAATTCTCTTCACTAGAGTTTCTATGGTAACTCGCACTCATGCTCATAGCATTCATAACATTCGCAGCTTCCGTCTGCCCCCTACAGGGTCCTTCACAATAGTTGCCTGGTGGCCCACCAGGAATGTTACCACCATCGGAACCAGAATTTGGGTAATGAAACTGTCTATCGTTATAATCAACGTGTGTTGGAGCCAGCCTTTGCATGCCCCTCATTGGATTCATTGTAGCGGCATGCGGATGCTGAATCAAACCATCCTGAACCGGCTCAGTGTACTTATACCCACCATCCCTCGGGTCATTGGCAAACTCGTACTCATACTGACCCCGGGCAAAGGGCTGACTATCCCAGGGCTGGGAATACCCATGCATGTACACGGGAGTCCCGCCCGGGCGCTGCATTCCGGGAACCCGCGCCGTGTGGGTAGGGGTGACACCTTGAAGCGGCACGTGCTGGCGATGCAGCTGTATTAACTGCTGCGGTGAATATGGGCGATTATCGAAACTCCGTAGGGACTGACATCGGTTACAGCTGTCCAAGTATGCTGCACAGTAAGGACCTGGGGAACAAACCAGGCCATGAGGGGTGGGGCAAGAACAAGCAGATATCTGGGCAGGAGATTTTACACTACGGGATCGATCCTCCGGGATTTCTGAGTACAGTCCCTCATCCTGTAGGTATTCCCCGTCGGTTGGCGGGTGAGTAGGTGGGGGAGGGAGGACGTCATTCCAATTCACCACTCCAGGATTCTGGGACTGACCGAGACGAAAACCGCTAGGCTTTCGGCCCTGTTTTAACAGCATCCCGTTCTCATCTGGAAATTTGAGTTTTACAACATTATTATTTATGGCAATTTGCCATTTAACTAAATAACTCAGATTTATTCCTCATTTGGTCATTTTATTGTCTATCATACTAAGTAAAAAAAAATTGTTTTAAATATTATCCCCGCAAAGATATTGCACAATAAAAAAAATATATATTTACTTACTTTTCAATTTTTTTAACAACAACTTATAACAGTCAAACGTTTGTTCCTCACGACATCTATTCACAAAATCCAATCACAACCATATAAATCACAATCCAAATCACAAATCCACTCAATCACCAATCCCAAGCAGTGCCAATCACACTTCTGCACATGCACAGCCAGTTGGTTGTTCTAATCATTCCAATTCAAACATGTCATGAAACCAACAAATAATTACATTGTGCCTCAAACATTTTAATGTGCAATAAGCCATTGCTTAATATTTAATTTTTGTCTTAAAATAAAATCAAAGTAATAAATACTTGCTTAGTAGAGTGATTTTAAAATGACTGTCAAAATACATGTACAACAAAAATGGCATGATTGTTTTTTGACTATTGTCACGCTTAACAGTTCCCTTAATTAATATAAAGAATTAAGTAAAAAATTATCATTTAATTAAAAGTCAAGACTGTCAAATTTCACTACTTGTGCAAATTTTTAGTTTAATTTGTATACATAAGAAAACATTGAATAAATAATTTTTTTTTTTTTATAAACTAGTTCCTTATTTGCTATACTACTAATCATACATGAAGCAAAAGCAGATATACATACAAGAAGTTTCTATACATTAACACAGTTAAATATATGATTAAGATAAGTAAATTAATTAAATTTGCAGGAATTTGTTTTGGTAATGGAACAAACAGGCAAATTGATGATACTATCAGGTAAATCCAGAGTACAAACAGGTAAATTAAATGATAACCAACAAGAAATTCCATGATAATAACATTAATCCATGAATGTTACCAACAAGTTATTCCATGATAAAAAGGTTAATACATGGATGATACCCACTGATAATTCCATGGAACAAACAGGCACAGTAAATACTAACAAGTAAATCCATCGATTAAATAAGTAACTCCATGATACCATCAAATAAATCCATGTAAAAAATAGGTAAATCCATGATGCTAACAGGTAATTCAATGGTACAAACAGGTAAATCCATGATCCTTACAGGTAATTCCATGGTACAAACCATGATACTAAATAATTAAATCCATGGTCTAAAGAGGTAAATCCATGATACAAACAGGTAAAAATCCAAGGTGCAAATAGTATAAGCAACAAATGGCAATCTACTGAAAGTCTGCTGTACAAAGTGTCAGATATCTAGGTGTAATAGTAGATATAATAGAGAGTGTATATGAGGCAATGCCACTTAAAATACTGGTTAAGGCAGTGCATATATACCAGTACGCTGGCTACTTTAAAAGTTGATAAGTACACACAGGAAAAAACTATGTTTCAACAGGAAAATGCAGCAGATCAATCCAAAAATGAAGCGTTTCAACAGGAAAATGCAGTGGTATAACAGGAAAATGCAGAGCTTCAATAGGAAAGTATAGTATACAGCATTTCAACAGGAAAATGCAGTGTTTCAATAGGACAATGGTGTGTTTTGAACAGGAAAATGCAGCGTTTTAGCAGGTAAATACAGGCAGGGCGTGTGAATACATTGTGTACCTGAAAGATTGCCGCTATCACATGCGGAACTTTTATTACTTTTGTTGCCCTCGTGCATTTCAACGGATACATCTGGATATAGAGATTCAAGGATACATGACACCTAGTGTTTTTACTCAATCCGTGCTTACATTCAAATTTTTTTTTCATAATAGTATACACTTGGGGAAACAGTAAAAACATTAACAAAATGAATCGGTACTTTTATCTTTCATTTACAAATTTATGAAGTTAACTTATTACAAAATATTGTAAACTTCTGATTTACAGACAAAACTATTTAAATTTTTAATAATTTGATCTCTTGAACAAAAAAAAAGTATTGACTGACTTGAAAAGATTGTTAAAAACCTGACCCTATTATTTTAAAAAGAAATATTTCACTTTCACTTGTGATTCGCGAATAAGACAATGTTCTTGAATATGACTTCCTCCATTTCAAGTACCTCCTTTTTAGGAAAATATGTGATGGTGGTACGGAACGCCAGTTAAAAAATGGGTTAACACCAAAAGAGTTTGTTTTTTCAACAAAACTATGATTGAATGTATCCCCCTTATCACCATCCATTCACTGAATTTACATCAGCGCTACTCCAATCCAAACTGTTGTTTCCTGGCACAGCCCTTATTTTTTTTTATTCAAACAATTAACTGCATTACCCATTTATGCCTAGCGTCTAGAAAAAAGGCCTTGGCAAACAGCGTAGACCCTGATGAGACGCCACATGATGCAGCGTCTCATCAGGGTCTGCTCTGTTTGCTTAAAGGAATTTCTGTAAAAAATATTCTAAATATAGAAATAATTATACTAGACATCCCTAATTTTGGAAATAAATTGATCCAATTTAGAAGGATGGGAGAGTCCACTAGGCATAAATGGGTTCACTAATCTCTTACCACATTACCTGAGTGATGTAAATTATCTAAAGTCTTTAAGCCCTGCATTTATGAATATAAAATAAGAATGGCTAATTTTCTTTTCTGGAATTTTCACGGTTTCGTACAGTCTACAAATGGCAAAAATTCCAATAATAATAAACTTGGCTGCTATAAATCAAAACTTTTTTCAGTACAAGGCTTTATTGTATAGATTCTCAAATAAATAATGTTTTGCCCTCAAGCAACACGGGCTTGTTTAGCCTCGAAACTTGTATAATATTGTGCAATTTTCTGAGAAAACTGGGCTTAATGCATGCGCAAAAAGTGTCATCCAAGATTAGACTGTGCAGTCTGCACAGGCTAATTAGGGACAACACTTGGCATTTAAGGTATTTTTGGTTTAAACAGAAATCTCACCTTAGCCAAAATAAAAAATGAGGCGGAAAGTGTCAACCCTGATTAGCCTGTGCAAACTGCACCGGCTATTCTAGGATGACACTTTACGCACATGCATGTAGCCCAGTTTTCCTTGACTGAGGCTCAATTTGATCACTATCCCCCCAACAGACCTGTGGTTATGGACTTGTCTGTGTTTGACTCGCAAGAACCTCCGCTATGGCTGTGCTGAACACAACCTCCTCCGATTGGCTGAAACATCTGGTCTCCACCCTGTAAAGGTTAAAAACTAATGGTCAGGTATATAGTCTGTAAGTAACGAATTGTGAATCGCCTGTCGACATTAAATCAAGATAATTGTCATGAGTTTTCATAAAGTGAACAAATAGTGTATTAAAAGAGCCTAGTTAAAAACCCTTACAAAAGATCTTCACAAATGATTTTCAGATTTACAAATATATTTGTTGCTTTATATAGCATTTGAATTGTTTGTAAATTTAAGAAAACAGAACCCAATTGTTTTTATATGACCCAGTTTGCTAAATACTTTATTTTAGGATAACAGCTTGTTTAGGTAGAAAGAATGTATTATGGAATAAATATGGTAAGATCAATCTATATAAACAATCATATAACAACACTAAAATACGCAAAGATCTTTTTAATTCTTAATAATTCCTCACTCATCTGGTATACAATTCCCCACCAACTTATTATTATACCCAACTCACATGTTACCACTCCCCCCCTCTGTTATCATTGCCATTCATCTATTATTAAGACCAACTTACCTGTTATCATACCCCACCCACCTGATATCATTCCTGATCCAACTCTTATCATTTTGACACACCCCCACCCACCGGCTATCTTTCCCCACCAACCTGTTCTCCTCCCCCACCCTACCGCTATAATTATTAACTCTTTCAGTGCTGGAACCAAATTTTGAAGGCCTTTGCAAACAGTTTGGATCCAGATGAGACGCAACAGAACGTGGTGTCTCATCAGGATCCACACTGTTTGCTATTCTGATAGTATTCTTTGAAAACAAGAGATGTGTTTGTCAGAAACACAATGCCCCCTAATGCGCCACTTTTTTTGGGGGGTTGACCTTTGACCTTGAAGGAAACCTTGACCTTTCACCACTCAAAATGTGCAGCTCCATGAGATACACATGCATGCCAAATATCAAGTTGCTATGTTCAATATTTCAAAAGTTATTGCAAAACTTTACTGTAACGTTTAAGTTTTGGAACAGAATGACAGACAGACAGACAGGCCAAAAACAATATGCCCCCGATCATTAGATCCGGGGGCATAAAAAATCGAAGAGAATAATAATTTTAGAAATTCAGCAGACAACATTTTAGCAGACGACAAATTTCCCAGCATGCAAAGGGTTAACCCACCTGTTTTCTAGCCTGTGCCAGCGCCTGGGCTTGTAGCAGTGCAGTCGTTGCATATGGAGTTACAGGCCCTGACTGCTGATAAAACGTCTTCATTTCAGGGTGTGGTCCTGCCCCGCCCTGGAGGTAAGGGTCGTGGGGCCCGTCTGCCTCTTTACGGGACAGCTGCAGCAGCGTGTTCAACTCCGTCGGAAATCCGGAATCTGCCATAGTTAACAAAGATAATTACATGTTCGGAATCCCGAATCTGTCATAGCTAACAAAGATAAAAACATTTTAGGAATCCTGAATCTGTAATAGATAACGAAGATAAAAACAATTTCAATTTATGCAAACTGAACAGTTTTGCTGATCTTTACTGTTGGTAGATCTAAATGCAAATTTTTTAACATGTTAATTGTAAATGAAAACAATGTCTGCGATGAAATCTCTTTGAAGAAAACAGCATAAATAAATAAATGCTACCAAACTCATAATACAACGTAGTGCTTTGTTTTCAAGCCGTGTTACTTTTTACAAAAAATTGTAATAAGATTCAGATGAACAATTTGAATTGAAATATTTTATTGAAATGCTTCCAAATATAAAGCAAATAAAGAGTTAAAGGGGCATTTTTTCTACAGTATTTAGACTGTTTATCAACATTATTCTTTGTCTATTTTTTAAGAAAACAGTTCTGCCTAGGATAGGTATAGAAAGTTAAAAATATTCTGCAACCATTCAACCCTTCACCACTTAAACACCCATTTTGAGGTGTTTGTAGTCCCTTAGAAATCAAATACAATTAAAGACCTTGCCTACTAGATTCAAGTATTAAAGGCTTCATTTCCAGCCCTAAGATAAAGACAAGCAACAAACATCATAAAACCTGAACAGTGTGCAAGTTTCTTGCAGGCTGTTCTGATTTAATGCTGTATGCCTAAAGCTATGTTCTATCACTTTTGTTTTTGAGCGAGAAAGGGTGCACTCACCATCACCTTCCTCCTTCTTCCCATAGCCTTTCCTCGCTACACTGCCATTGCTGAAACGAACCAGTGAACATGGGTACCCTTAAATCATGGTTTAAGAGGCCTATTGAGCCTCATTCTTGGAAAACTGATGGTTTAAAGAACCATTTCAAGACATCTCCATGACAACGATGCATAGTAAGGACCAACATTTGACGACTCCTTCAATCATCAATAGCATCCCTTTTCATTTACTTTCTCTCTGACCTGAAGAGTTGTACCACCTATTTTTTGGCTTTTGGCAATCATTTTAATATAATTCATGAATATAGGTTTTGAATAGAAACAAGCACAACTAGAGCTTTGTCACAGACGTGACGAATACCCCCACATGCTGCATTGACACAGAATATTTTGCATGTTGTCTTCACAAAAAACAGCGGACACTATGCTCAATGTTAACAACGCACTAAGTGACCCCGTGACCTAGTTTTTTACCCAGCATGGCCCATGTTCAAACTTAACCTACACATCATCTAGATACAACTTCTGACCCAGTGTGGACAAGATAGGATAAAAACTACTTGAATCAGAGAGCGGACACCATGCTGAATGTGTAAAATGTACTAAGTGATTCAGTGACCTAGTTTTTGATCTGGCATGGCACATATTCAAACTTGGCCATTAGATCATCTAGATAAAACTTCTGACCAAGTTTGGTGAAGATCGGATGAAAACTACTTGAATTAGAGACCGGACACCATGCTGAATGTTTAAAGCCCACTTAGTGACCCAATGACCTAGTTTTTAATCGGCATGACCCATATTCAAACTTGACCGAGACATCATCTAGATACAACTTCTGACTAAGTTTGGTGAAGATGCAATGAAAACTACGAACACCATGCTCAATGTTTAAAACGCATGACCCCATGACTAGTTTTTGACCTGCAAAGAATATGTCCGAAGTTGGCCTTGACATCATCTAGATACAACTTCTACCCAAGTTTGCTGAAGCTCAGATAGAAACTAAATAAATTAGAGAGCAGGCACCATGCTAATTGTTTAAAACGCACTAAGGGATCCTGTGACCTAGTTTTTGACCCGGCATGACCCATATTCGAACTTGACCTAGACATCATCTAGATACAACATCTGACCAAGTTTGGTGAAGACCGCATGCAAACAACTTGAATGAGAGAGCGGACACTTAATACGGACCGACTGACAGAACCGAACGACAGACCAACAGACAAGCTCACTCCTATATACCCCCCTAAACTTCATTAGTGGGGGTATAATGATATGTCATCTTATCTTACATGAAGCCATAGTGAGGACCAACATTAACCAACTCCTATAATCAACAAATCTATACCTTTCGTTCACTTTATCTGTGCCGTTCTGACCACCAGAGTTGTACCATGTCTCTTTTAACTTCTTTCGGCTCTGTCGGTTCCGGCACAGCCACACAGTGAAGATACAGAGTCCCAGCCACACAATGCCACCCAGGGCGCCGATCATTCCAATAAACCACGGCTCCTTTGTGATTCCGGAATTATCGGGACCTTTGAGATCAGACACATAAAGAAATAATCATATTATTTTTAGAAACAAGACTGCATTCATGAAATGGCTACATTGGTGCAAAAGGGTACCATGTTCCTTCTAATTTCAATGTCACATGGTACCGTTTTGCACCAAGGGGGCAAAATATAATAAGGCTTCCCCCTGGGAAAACATGGCTTAGTGCATGTGCATAAAGGGTTGTCCTAAATCAGCCTTCACTGGCTAATCATGGACAACACATTCCCCTTTCATTAAAGGAATTCTCTTCTTAAAGCAAATCCACCGTAGGTGGAAAGTGTGGTCCATGATCAGACTGTGCGAACTGGACAATCAGGGATGACACTTTATGCACACATTAACCCCCGTTTTATCATAGTGCGGCTCAATTTTACTTTAACATCTAATTGTTCTGATTGCAAAGTTCATAAGATACTCCAAACCTCCTATGTGATAACAAAATAATCCGGACTGATGAGGGGAGACACACAAAAAAAGTTTGAGGACGTGGAAACCATTCAATGGGTCATTTTAAGAGAATACATTCACAATATATGTTTTATCTTAATTCATATTGATTAACCATGGTTCAATTTTGATGCAGAATAATTAGGACCTTTGGGAAACAAGAGTTTGAAATACACTAAAATGCATCAGATGTGGTGTCATTTCCTAAAAGTTGGTAATATAAATGAGCCGTGTTCTGAGAAAACTGGGCTTAATGCATGTGCGAAGTGTCATCCAGTCTGCACAGGCTAATCAGGGACGACAATTTCTGCCTAAACTTGAGTAGCGACTTCCTTGAAACTAAAAATACCATACAAGCGGAAAATGTTGTCCCTGCAGACTGCACAGGCTAATCTGGGACGATACTTTACCCACATGCATTATGCCCAGTTTTCTCAGAACACGACCCAAATGATGATATCATCCACTAACCAATGGCAAAGACGGAGCTCCATTTCCCAGTGCCCTGACTAGTTACAGCAGCCATCTCAATGTTGTAGTTCATACCAGCAACAAGGTTCTCGAGTCTTAAGCTGTGGGTAGAACCATTCACGCTGCGGCTACAGTTGTGTTGACCGTCCTCGCTGAGGCATTTGATCTGCAAGAAAAGTTTGCACATAGCCATTTTCACTTTGCTTCTAAGCGGGAAAGGATCAACATCAATTGACTCATAAGAAGTCTGGGAGCATTTTGATTCTCCAATCCCATCACAGTAACCTAGTTTTACCAAAACAATACATGAGTCTGTCTCTGGGGAAACTGGGCTTAATGCATGTATGTATTGGTTACTAGGAGACGACTCTTCCATCAAGACTGGATTTTGTTAACAAGAGACTTCCTTTTCACTGAGTATGAAAGCAGAAAGTATCTACCAGGAGAGGACTTCTCCATCAAGACTAGATTTTTTATTACAAGAGACTTCCTTGTCACTGAGTATGAAAGCAGAAAGTATCATCCCAGATTAGTCTAAGCAGACTTTGGGACGATACTTTCTACACCCATGCCTTAAGCTCTGTTTTCACATAGCACAGCTTATATCCACATTTGGTGTGGTCTTTGCATAATGGAATATAACTGGAGTATCCAGAAGAAAACCTCACCATATATCCAATGATCTCCCCGTTTCTTTTTGACACGTCTGGTGCTGACCATGTGACCAGGATGGTGGTGTCACCCTCCCGATTTATGACAACGTTCAGTGGCGCACTGGATGGAACTGGAAAACACATCATACAGTTAATTGATTTTGTTAAATTGTATTAACATCAAACTTCTAAAGTCGCTCTTTTAATGTATACTTATTTTGAAATTTCAAATACCCCAGGAGTTGCTTCAATAGATTTGAGTTGGTCTCTGAACGATGAACAGGCTTAATGCATTTGTGTAAAAAAAAATAATCCGAATTAGCCTGTGCCTAAACTGAATTTTTGTTTAGAAGAGATTTAAAAAAAATCAAAATCACCATAACAGTGTCGTCCCTGATAAGCCTGAGAAAATTGCACAGGCTGATCTGAGACGATGCTCTCAACACATTCATTAAGCTCGGTTTTCTCACAGCACTCGGCTCATCTTTAAAAACATTATAATTCTTCTTACAGATCTTCTAATAATGATCGTTTACTATGCAAGAGGTGAAAATATTAAATGAAGCAATCATCAATTAACAAATAATATAGGTCTTTAAATGACCATTTTACCTGTGTTTAATTAGCAAATTCTATTTGGAAAGATTTTCTAAATTGTAAAAATCACTAAAAAGAAGGCATGAAGAAAAAAAAAATAGTTTGAATAAGTTACAAATGAGTGCACTTAAAACCTCCTATCACAGGTATCAAACCTAGAGTTTGCTGTTTTTTTAATTTATCATTTCTGTTACTTTAATAACGCTTAAGTATACAATTCAATTTATAGTAGAACAATACCAACTGACCATATTTATAAACAAAAAGTCTAAGGCCCCTACATGATTGATATTGTAAATTAATATTTGTTAATACCCACATTACGAGTGATCAGTGATACAAAAACATTTGCCCATACCTAAAATACCTGCCATAATGCACAAAATAATGGCACATTCAACCAAAATATACCAAAGACTGTGCAATTTTTCTCAGACTTAGTGAGATGAAGACTTAAATAAGCATAAAATCCGTCATAAGTAAAATTACATAAAATTTAATAATTATGTTTTCAATTTTATAACACAGAAAATCCTACCTGATTCACCGGTCTGTATTTTCATCGGCTGACTGCAAGAGGATGTCTTGACACCACTCTCTGCCGATACACAGATCTCATAGTACGTGTAACTGTCCAGCCCCGTGATGGTGTGGGTGAGGGGTCGGTACGCAATGCGGTGCTTATGGGTGGGGCCGTACTGCAGGTTGTCACGGTTACCCATGTTGAGGATGGGCTTGTACACGACCAGGAAGCCTGTGACCACACCCATGTCATTGTCCACCTGCAGAAGAACAATAATGGCTCTCAACTTTAACCCTTTGCATGCTGGAAAATTTGTTGTCTGCTAAAATGTCGTCTGCTGAATTTCTAAAATTAGCATTTTTCTTCGATTTTTTTTCAAAGAATACTATCAGAATAGCAAACAGTTTGGATCCTGAAGCAACGCCACGTTCTGTGGCATCTCATCAGGATCCAAACTGATTGCAAAAGGCCTTCAAAATTCTGTTCCAGCACTGAAAGAGTTAAAAGTATGCTCAAAATATTAATTATATATATAAAAGGAACTTGTGAAGTGCCCCATTTTTTAAAACAAATATTGGTATGTTTCAAAATTGAAAGTTTCAATACATATTTTGATTGAAGGAGTACTTTGTCAGACACTTTTGTGTCTAAAGAAATACATCCATGGTGATTCTATTATACCACTCATCTTTATATTGGCAATATAACGAAGAAAACGCAACAACACAAAACATTCTTATGATACATTGATCATTTCATTTTATTTTTACTTGATTTTCCTAGTTGATATTAATTTTTGTGGTGTTCACAACCAAAATCAATGTCAAAATTGAAAATCAACATCAACTAACGGACAACAATGAAGGCATCTTAAGAAACAAACCTTATTAGATCAACAACATGAATAAACGCTTCAAAACTCAGCTGATAATCCGTTGGGTGTTAGTTGTCACCATCTTATAATAATAGATAACACTGTCAATGTAACTGTATTTTTACTTCTGCATTCAAAGAGATCTATTTACCATCAAATTGTTACAAAAATTAATGTGCTAAACCAAACACCAATTATTGCAAATTAGATATTGCATTCCGGACACCAATCGTCAACATAACCCAAGCCCCATTTTTTTCTCCTTGGATTAACATCAATCTCATAAGCGACCCCTGGGAAGTTAGATCCATGGATTTTTACAGACAATTCACAGCCATGTTGACATAAAAATAATTAAAGTGCCACCAATGTTTACATTGATGTCACTTAAAATGGAGCCTTCATGGACGAATAAAATTGCCATTTAAGGCCAATAACCATTAAAAGGCAAACACAAGACCTGAGTATGAGCCTAATCCCTGAAAAACTGTTCATCATGCATGTGCATAAAGTGTCATTCCAGATAAGCCTGTGAAGTCCACACAGGCTTATAAGGGACAACACTTTTTTTACTAAACTGGATTTTCTTTTCAACCAAAAATTTCATAAAAGCAGAATGAACAGGCTAATCTGGGACGACACTTTTTGCACATGCATTAATGCCCGTTTTCCTAAAACAAGGCCCTTATCATTTCACCGTCCAGCTGATGTGTTTGGCACTATCGTAAACTCACAGTCCAGCTGATGCGTATGGCGCTATCGTTGACCGCCTCTCCACGCAGCAGACGAACCCCGACTGACTTCAGCCTCTCATCGACCTTGTCTTCTGGGAGATTGACCATTGGTGGGACAGATACGACGCCTCACCTTTCGCTGGAATCGAAGGTGACAGTTTGATTGGATTACAGCTTGTCAACTTTGACCTGACATAACTTTATACTTCAATTTTATAGCAACATGATGTAGAAAAAGGTATGGAAATAAGATTAACTGATTGAAGCTTATTGCAATATATGTTCTGTTTTGAAATCATTGAACAATAATCAACTGATCGAACACTTGCACACAACAACACAGAACACTGATACGGGAAAAACATTCAAGCGCGTAATTAAGCTAAGTTAAGTGCAAGAGGTTTAGTTAAAAATATAACCGTAAATGTCTTAACACTTATCAATAGAACAAGTCAATCTTATCAGGAAGCACTCTTTATCAATAGAATACATTTTGCCATAAATCACAACTTGACCATTTTTTGGCGACAGTTGTACAAATTATAAGATTAATACACAATTTTGTGGCCTCTGCAGAACACTGCAAGTTCAGTAAAATATTGGAAATATGCTACTCTGGTCGCTTGGCACAATTTTACTCAGTTGCTCACCACCAAGCTCGCTAGATATTTTATACACTTTGTAACTGACATCATTTGTTGACTATCAGCCTACTTGTTCCGGTCTCTTTTAATTCATTTTACTTCTTTGGTTGTTAATTTTGAAATAAAAAACGTCAAACTATTTTTGGGGCATACCCATTCTTGTTTACTTTATGTTTTCTATAATATTCACACTTACAAAGAATATTACATTAATTTATGTTTCCTTTTGCATCTTACACCCCATGGTGACAAAATATTTATGATTAATCACTCGCAAAATAAAGAAGAAGTTACCTTCACAAACTTTACAGATTTTTATGCGGACTGACTTTCTTACAAACCAACTGACAGAGTTACACAAATATCACACATCCTAGTCAAACTCTGTTTGTGGACCCATGTATAACACAATTATAAAAAATAATAATTGTACCAAAACAAAATTAATGAGTGTACCAAAATAAAAATTATAAGTGTACCAAGATAAAAATTATAAGTATACAAAGAGAAAAATAATAAGTGTACCTAGAGTGCGAATCTTGTCTGACAAAGGACTGGGTCCGCCCATGCCGTACATGTTGACAGCACGCACAAGGAACACGTACGTCGTGTCTGGCGCCAAGTCCATGATGGTTACATCTGTCTTTGTGTACAGGAGCCCACTCACTTGCCATGACTGCAATGGAGGTTTTTATACAAGTTTTAGACCCAGTTGTTAAAACATTTAACCCATTTATGCCTAGTGGACTCTCCCATCCTTTTAAATTGGATCAATTTATTTGCAAAATTAGGGATGTCTAGTATATTTATTTCTATATTAGAATATCTCTTACAGAAATTCCTTTAAGCAAACAGCGCGGACCCTGATGAGACGCCGCATCATGCGGCGTCTCATCTGGGTCTACGCTGTTTGCCAAGGCCTTTTTTCTAGACGCTAGGCATACATGGGTTAACTGTTAGTTCAATAAACCATAATTGAGTCTTGTGGTGGGATCACTGGGCTTGGTGCTTGTGCGTTAAGGATTGTCCCAGACTAGCCCTTTTAGTCCACACAAGCTAATCAGGTACAAAACTTTCCGCTTTTTTGGTTTTTTTTTTATTGTTTACAGGTAGTCTCCTACAAAAATTAAGCGTAGGTGGAAAGTGTTGTCCCTTATTCGCCTGTGTGGACTGCACAGGCTAAATTGAGACGCCACTTTACGCACAAGTATTAAGCCCCGTATTCCCAGAACGAGGCTAAAGAAGGGATGAAATATGGGATGAATATATAAATATGGGATAAATAAAATATTAATATGGGATGAATATATAAATATGGGATGAAATTTGCAATAAAGGCTGAAATGTATAGAACTAGTTTGGAAAATGATAAATTTATATGTATAAACCACTATTTGCATGATACAAAATTCACCAAGGGTGACATTAATGAACAACTTGGTTTTATATTGAAAACATGCAAGTTAAAATTTAGTTTTTTTCTATTATCAATTAATGGAAATCAACACTTAACACTAAGATTTAACATTCTCATTGGTTCCTTTTTAAGTTTGAGGATTGTCTGCTTAACCCATTTATGCCTAGGGTCTAGAAAAATGGCCTTGGCAAACAGCGTAGACCCAGATGAGACGCCGCATGATGCCTCGTCTCATCAGGGTCTGCGCTATTTGCTTAAAGGAATGTTTGTAAGAAATATTTTAAATATAGAAATAAATATACTATACATCCCTAATTTTGGAAATAAATTGATCCAATTTAGAAAGATGGGAGAGTTCACAAGGCATAAATGGGTTAAAACCCTTGTGAAAGCATATGATCCTTGTTCATGGAAACTGGACTTAATGCATGTGCATAAAGTGTCGTCCCAGATTAGCCTGTGTAGTCTGCACAGGCTTATCCAGAAGGGCATTTTCTGCTTAAACTGGATTTTTGTTCAGAAGAGACTTTCTTTAAACAAAAAAGTCCATAAATTGCGGAAAGTGTCATCCCTGTGCGCTTAACTGACACTTTACGCATATGCATTAAGCCCAGTTTTCCCAAAGCGCAGCTCATATAACACAAGGAAAAGCACCTTTGTGGAGCCATAGGCAAAGTATTCCACTTGGTAACCGAGGATCGGGTGTTATCAGTTATGCGGGTCAACTGCCATGACAACCGCATACTGGTTTCCATGAGGTCGCTAACAACCGGCTTCTCCGGGGCAACCTGGCAGCTTGGTAAGGTCAGGAGGGGCTTTCATACGGTCAGGTCCAGAATCCCCTTGGGCTGAAAAGGTTTTTAAAAATACAATTTTTATTTTTAAAATGTCTTATGCTTGAACATTTTATATCTTGTGTTGTGCTTCATTGCAAATTGTAGTAACTGCAGCAAAATAAATATCAGTCATCCTACCTTACCCACTTATAGGCTGGACATATGCAGTAAACATACTTAAAAGCTACTTCATTTCATTAAAAAAACAAGAAACTGTCGGAGACGGGTGATGCTCCCCAAAGGTTTTTTTGGCACAATATTGCACTATGTATTCAGATAAAAGGAAATTGTCTAGTAGTTGGGGGGACAAGAATTGCACTATATGTACAGTTAATGGAAAATTTCAAAGGGCCATAACTCTGAAAAATCATCCGACCAGAACCCGCTGATAAAATGCACATCTCCTCTTGTAGTGAAGCTTCCCATAAAGTTTTATTGAATTCTGGTCATTAGTTGCTGAGAAATAGCCCGGACAAAAATTGTGCATGGACGGAAGGACACACGGACAGACGAAGCGGCGACTATATGCTCCCCCAAAAAATATTTTGGGGGAGCATAAAAATCAAGGGAATATGATTTCTTTATCGATGCTTCAATGTTATTATTGCACATGATAGAAGCATTTAATTTCAATGAGTTCAACCCCCTCAATTACAGAAAACAAAGTAAAACAGCACTTAAGATAATCCAGGGAAAGCAAGCAAAGAATTGTGGCATAACAAAGCCCTTGATATTTAGTATGATTTAAGGTAGCGCACCTCTAATGATTTCCCGCGATTTATTTACGATCATTGCAGATCTTAATGATCGGTTATTTCGAGAGATGCATTATATTTTTTTCAAACTTCGAATTTTGATATGTGTTTACCTAATTCATTTAGAATATATTATTTTCACTATAATATTGACTTTGATCCAATTATTATCTGAAAAATACGATTTCGCGATTTCTTCAAAGAGCGACGAGCCTTTTTACCCGTTTACTTATGGATATCTAGTTTAAGGTTGCACTGATGTGAATTTGTCGTGGCCTAGTGGTTAAGGCGATAGTCCAGAAATCTTTTGGGATCTTCCCGCGCAGGTTCGAATCCTGCCGACATCGCATACTTTTTGCGACGCGTTTTATTTCTTTTCTAACGTAATTTGATTTAATATAGCATATAAGCTATGTTTATTGTCAAATATGTTGAAAATTGTAAGAACATTCTTCAATTTTTAAAATTAAAACAACGTTATGGCTAAATTGGGTAATTTACTGCTGAAAATACGAATGATGCATGTTGCATTTTTATTTTTATTTCAAAAAGTAAACGGTAAATCTGTCTATTTCTTGGTATTTTTGCTGTATATAGTGTTTCTATAAAAAATTAGTTTAAAATAGAACTTAAATGATACTATTTTGAATTTTATGACACTTTGTTTTTAACCGACCCAATTTTTACTTGGCTGAAATCACTTACATTTCATGGCGCTATTCAATAGATAACAAATTGTAAAAATAAATGTCTGTAAAAGAATACTTATTTCATCTTATTTAAACTTTAAACACCTTTACTGCATCTGTACACACCAACTGAATGCCCATATTTGAAAATCTGAATGAAATTATGAACTTTTATATACCTCAAGGGGTGAAAATAAACTGGACAAAAGCCGAGCGTGAGAGTGGTTTTGAAAAAAATCGGTATATTTTTTTTTTAAAAGCTTGGAAAGGCCAACCTACAAATTTGCATGTAGTTCAGTGAAATGAATGCTGATTAGGAAAATAATTAATTAAATTATATTTGGATATGTGCCCATTAGAGGTGCGCTACCTTAATATAATAGATTTTATAGGCAAGGGAAGCAACTCCTTACAATACCTCTCAGCATGGCACTTGCAGTGGTTTCCCCTGTCTCACTTCCAGCCCTACAGGTGTAGTTGCCAGAATCAGCAATTTTCAAACCTGCAAAATATAAAAAATTACCTTTGAATCGTAAATGGTCATTTCCAGGATATCAAGAATACATAAGGCATGTGTAGGCAAAATCATTTATTTCAATGGATTATTTATTACTCATTTTGCTTAAGAAAGTGAATTTCTTTCGGATAAAATACAACTCTTTGTATAAAATCATACTATGTTGGCACTTTGAAAATCGGGAAGAAAATAGCTTTCTTATATTGTGATCATAAAAAATTCATAGCCGTTCTTCAGCTTTATATAATCAATACCACAAAATATAATTTTTGAAATGAATAAATCTCCACAACTAATCCAAAAATACAAAATATATCTGTCACTGAATGGAAATCTGAAACGTCCGGCATCCACGATGGCATATCGAGGCTCCGAGAGAGATAACAGTGCACCGTTCCGATACCAGCGAATCGTGGGAGAGGGGTCCCCAGTGCCTGGCAGCGCAGAAAAGCATTAGCGTCTTCCGTAGCGTCTGGTCGTTAGGTCCAAAGCGAATGATCGGGGAGGTCGAAGGTCGCTCTCTGGAAAAAGAACGCCATCCTCTGCTGAAAAAGGGGGTGACAACGAAAAACGGTGCATTAGGAAGAAACGAAGAGGGAATTAACAAGCATGCAGGTAAATAACAGTCCGCAAAATTCACCCATTGCCGGATTCGCCAATGCAATGAAATCTCAGCTCTGGTGATAGAACAAGAGGGCCAAGATGGCCCTAGTTCGCTCACCTGAGAGGAGTCAGTTCACACAATCTTTACCAACGTCAAACTTGACCTATATATTATCCAGACAAACATCCTGATCAAGTTTCATCATTATTGAACCAAAACTCTGGCACATGGAGTGATTTTGTTCTTGTATGATTTGACCTGGTGACCTATTTTTGAGTTGACCCCCCTTACCAAACATCAAACTTTGCTTACAAAAATAAATATTATGACCAAGTTTCATAAATCTGAAACAAAATTGTGACCTCTAGAGTGTTTACAAGGATTGTGTATAATATATGAACATTTGGACAAACTAAAGGCAATAATTATGGCATTAAGACCAGGTTTAATGCATGTGTGTAAATTATTGTCACAGATTAGCCTGAGCGGTCAATGTCCTTGCATAAAAGAGCCATCAAGGTAAGTGGATATGCTGTTTGTGTCGCTTCACAAGCTTGCCCACAAGCAACTTTCAACACAAGACACCATGAACTGGTTCAACCCGAAGGACTGGAAGGACTCTCAGTAATCCTTAGGTCTTGTAAGCAATGAAGATAATTTAGCAAAGTATACAGCTTATGTAAATTAATGGCTTTCTATTTGGCTTGATCCATTCTGTTTGCATAAAATCTTGTTTAAAAGTGTATTAATTTACCCTGGGTAGCTCAGTGACTGAGGAGTTAGCCTTAACGTCGATGCAGTATCTCTGGACTAGCTGCATGTCGAAGGCGATGGGCTCGATGAAGTAACGGCGATTGTCCCACTCACACTTGATCAGGCGGCGGCGGATGAGAGAAATTACTGGGCTTTTCGTCAACTTTTGAATTTGAAAAAAAAAGACGTTGGAAAATCCTCATTTCCTGGGCTCAGATTTTTGAAATTTACACATTTTTGTGTTACCGTACCAAGTATTCCTTGCAGAAGTATGCCCCGAAGTGTTAATTTTACAAGTTGGTGTGCGTTATACATTGATACAACGCTAGTCTGACTGCTAATTTGTGAAGAATTCATTGTGCGATCGTAAATATTCCTGATGGGCGCCATGCTTGTGTTGTTGTAGTATGCGCGGAAAACGCGCCGTAGCGAAAAGTAGAATTTACTACCCACAAGAAACTCGTCCAGTCTGGTTCCCACCTCGCAGAGCCTGGTTCCCGCCGTCAAAATAGGCGGTGGCGGTGTTGTGTGGAAGGACGTACTTTTTATGCTCTTAGATTTTTAAATTTTTAACTGATTTTTAACTTATTATTCGGGTGGAGGAGATGCGGCAATACTAGGAACAGCTATAAGAGAAAGACAGGACTTTGTTATTTGCCCAAATTCCCAATTTTTGTGTCGGTGTAGATAAATAACTGCGTGTGTACGTGGACAAAGGAAATCGATATTGGCCGCCATCTTGGATTTTTTTTACTTTGGACATTCTAAAACTGTTTTTACCCTAAATATAGACACTGTTATGACAATTTAGTAGTCTTCGTGCTGTGCTTATGTTTTATTGTAGATAATTCGTAGTTTTTTTAGCTTTTTAATGACTTTGCAACTTTTATTGTGAATAACTTTGTTGCACGTGGTGCAGTTCGCGAGTGCCGTTGTGAACAGAAAACTGTCTATGGTCCTTAAATCTAGTCCTTCTTATGACATTTTAGTATATAGCTTCCAAGCTATTCTATGTCTTTGAAACTTTTATTGTGAAAAACTTTGTTGCACGTGGTGCAGGTAGCGAGTGCCGGTGTGAAAAGAAAATTTTCTAGGGGTCTAAATTTAGTCCTTTTATGACATTTTAGTAGCCTCATTATCATCCCTATGTTTTATTGAAGGCAATTCATTGTTGTTGTTTTCTTTTTTCAAGCTATCCTAATGGTCTTGTAACTTTAACTGATTGCAGCATTGTGAGTGCCAGTGTAAAAAAGAAAACTGCCTAGGGTTCTCAAATCAGACCCTATTATGACATTCTAAGATGCTTTATCGCTGCCCCAATGTTTTATTGTAGACAATTTGTTGTTTTTTAAACTGCTTTTATGATTTTGTAACTTTTACCGATTGCACATGGTCACAGGCCGTGAGTGCTGGTGTGGAAATAACACTGTTTAGTGTCCTCAAATTTAGACACTTACGACTTTCAAGTAGCTTTACTGTCGTCCCTATGGGTTATTGTAGGCAAACTGTTGTTGTCCCTTCTTAAGCTATCTTAATGATTGTGTATCTTCTTCTAATTGCAACATTGTTGCACTTGATAGCAGGTCGTGAGAGCCAGCTTGAAAATATCCCTGTTTATCCTTTGATTAATTCATATTATTGGTACGTGAGGGGTGGTCGTATGGTAAGCATGGCCTTGGAAGTTCGAAATAGGAAACCTCTGCCGAAAGCAGAAACACAGAAGTTTGAAAACTATGCCCCCTGAACATCGACAAATTGCTAAGGAACAAACTTGAGGCCGCTCAAAGAGCTCATGTCGTATCTTACGAACTCAGTGAAGGCATATAGTCTTCTCAACCGACGCAGTGCTGTTTGAATTAATTGATATTGCACTCTCTCAGTACTTTAATAACTGTCTGAGCAAAATTGTAACGTGAAAGTCACAGACACATTTGACAATACTGGAGTCAATCGAACCAAAAGGGTCTATAGAGTCATTAAAGCCGATGGTGTCAGGTATACGCTCAAACATTTATGTAACCACAAGTAGATTTCTCCTTAATGGTAAAAACTGTATGGAATTTCTGGAAGACGATATGCCAAATATAAATGCTATTGTAGACTTTCTGTGCGTAAGCAACAATATAGATTTGAAAGTGTTTTATGACCTGCTGGTTGAAAAGTTGACCGAATTTCTTTCAAAACAAAGTACAAATGCTCTGTCTGCAGCTGGTGCAGCGATAACCATCAATAACTGTAGAGAAGACTCTGATAAATGCCCAGGTTGTAACCGTGCATGCAAAACAAATAGTGTGCTGTGTACCAAAGGTTCTCATTGGATCCATTATCATTGCCAAAAGCTTAAAAAGATGAAATTGAACAATTGGCTTCGTCTCACGACGAGTCGTTTTGCTGTAGATTTTGTAAAACTTCTGACACAAGTACACCGTCTAAAACGTTAAATGAATGCGAACAAACTGGTGTTAGCCTTGATGAGCAAACGTCTTTAAAAACATACTGTGTTGCATCGCATATTGACAAAAAGAACCAACCTAAACTTATGTCAAAATCTAAATCAGACTCTAATTTGCGCTTACAAATTCCAAAGGTAACCAAGGCAACAGAGAGCACGGTGGCTCTCGATATCTTACACGATGAAATGGACAGTGGTCAGTTACAAGAGTCAGAGATAATCACTACTGTTAGTGCTGCAAGTGTCGAGTCGCGCAAAAGTAGTAACGATACCTCCAGGCAGAAGCTAGTGCAGAGTGTTGAAGTTAGCAGCGCAGAATGTTCTTGTTTAACTAAGTTGAGTGATATACGAGAACGTGAATTGAAAGTAAAGAAAAAGGAAGAAGAGGTTAAGATACTCCAGCTTAAAAACCAAGAAAAACTTAAAGACCTTAATAAATTAGAATCCTATTGTAAACGTTTAGAAGCCGTAATGAAGAATTACAAATTACACTGCAAACGGTTGCTAAGAGACTTGAACGTCTTGAGGCGGGAGAATGTGTTAATGATAAGCGGCATGATGCCGATCCAATTCCTAACGAGTCTTCGCGAGAAAAAGTGCAGACTGGCTTTAATAGCACGATACAGGCTAGATTGACTAAATTACAAGACAGACTAACTAACTTTGTTTTTGACAAATAGAAAATGAACTTGAGCAGTTTATATTTAAAGACAATTTTTGCATGATACTGAGTGCGAGAATATCCCTGTTCGGCACAATAAGAGCCATATTGTTTCAAGCAATCGTGTACTAGAAGCCGCGAGTGATATAGGTGTGCATACAGCCGGCGTCAGTGTTTGTGCTAAGCCGGTCCTTACGAACATTCACAGCGTTCCCCCTGTAACCCTGTCAACGACTAGTGTGGTCTCGACAGCCGCCGCCAGAGTTTGTGCTACGCCGGACCTTACGATCATTAGCAGCGTTCCCCCTGTAACTCGGTCAACGACTAGTGTGGTTTCGACAGCCGCCAGCGTTTGTGATATGCTGGACCTAACGAACATTAACAGCGTTCCCCCTGTAACAAGGTCATCGACTAGTGTGGTTTCGACAGCCGCCGCCAGTGTTTGTGCTACGCCGGACCTTATGATCATTAGCAGCACGTTCCCCCTGTAACTCGGTCAACGACTAGTGTGGTTTCGACAGCCGCCAGTGTTTGTGATATGCCAGACATAACGAACATTACCAGCGTTCCCCCTGTAACACGGTCAACGACTAGGGTGGCTTCGACAGCCGCCGCCAGTGTTTGCGCTGCGCCGTCCTTACGAACATTCACAGCTGTCCCCCTGTTACGTTGTCAACGACAAGTGTGGTTTCTACAGCAATGCACTACAGCGACAGAGTAGAGAGTGTACCGAACCGCAACAGTATAGACAGTGATAGAGAACGTGTGTCAGTAGTGCCTGGACATGTCCATGGTCAACCGTTTGATGTATCTAACCGGCGGGCACTAGTGTAAGGACTTTCCTGATCAGCAATCCTT
>NC_068360.1:114250229-114311217 GCF_020536995.1 Dreissena polymorpha | reverse complement strand
TTAGAAAAGAAATAAAACGCGTCGCAAAAAGTATGCGATGTCGGCAGGATTCGAACCTGCGCGGGAAGATCCCAAAAGATTTCTGGACTATCGCCTTAACCACTAGGCCACGACAACTTCACATCAGTGCAACCTTAAACTAGATATCCATAAGTAAACAGGTAAAAAGGCTCGTCGCTCTTTGAAGAAATTGCGAAATCGTTTTTTCAGATAATAATTGGATCAAAGTCAATATTTATAGTGAAAATAATATATTCTAAATGAATTAGGTAAACACATATCAAAATTCAAAGTTTGAAAAAAATAAAATGCATCTCTCGAAAATAACCGATCATTAAGATCGGCAATGATCGTAAAATAAATCGCGGGAAATCATTAGAGGTGCGCTACCTTAAATCATACTAAATATCAAGGGCTTTGTTATGCCACAATTCTTTGCTTGCTTCCCTGGATTATCTTAAGTGCTTGTTTTACTTTGTTTTCTGTAATTGAGGGGTTGAACTCATTGAAATTAAATGCTTCTATCATGTGCAATAATAACATCGAAGCATCGATAAAGAAATCATATTCCCTTGATTTTTATGCTCCCCAAAATATTTTTTGAGGGAGCATATAGCCGCCGCTTCGTCTGTCCGTGTGTCCTTCCGTCCATGCACATTTTTGTCCGGGCTATTTCTCAGCAACTAATGACCAGAATTCAATAAAACTTTATGGGAAGCTTCACTACCATAAGGAGATGTGCATTTTATCAGCGGGTTCTGGTCGGATGATTTTTCACAGAGTTATGGCCCTTTGAAATTTTCCATTAACTGTACATATAGTGCAATTCTTGTCCCCCCAACTACTAGACATTCCTTTATCTGAATACATAGTGCAATATTGTGCCAAAAAAACCTTTGGGGAGCATCACCCGTCTCCAACAGTTTCTTGTTTTTTAATGAAATGAAGTAGCTTTTTAAGTATGTTTACTGCATATGTCCAGCCTATAAGTGGGTAAGGTAGGATGAGTGATATTTATTTTGCTGCAGTTACTACAATTTGCAATGAAGCACAACACAAAATATAAAATGTTCAAGATAAGACATTTTAAAAATAAAAATTGTATTTTAAAAACCTTTCAGCCCAAGGGGATTCTGGAACCTGACCGTATGAAAGCCCCTCCTGACCTTACCATGCTGCCAGGTGCCCCGGAGAAGCCGGTTGTTAGCGACCTCATGGAAACCAGTATGCGGTTGTCATGGCAGTTGACCCGCATAACTGATAACACCCCGATCCTCGGTTACCAAGTGGAATACTTTGCCTATGGCTCCACAAAGGTGCTTTTCCTTGTGTTATATGAGCTGCGCTTTGGGAAAACTGGGCTTAATGCATATGCGTAAAGTGTCAGTTAAGCGCACAGGATGACACTTTTCCGCATTTATGGACTTTTTTGTTTAAAGAAAGTCTCTTCTGAACAAAAATCCAGTTTAAGCAGAAAATGCCCTTCTGGATTAGCCTGTGCAGACTACACAGGCTAAATCTGGGACGACACTTTATGCACATGCATTAAGTCCAGTATCCATGAACAAGGATCATATGCCTTGCACAAGGGTTATAAACCCATTTTATGCCTTGTGGACTCTCCCATCCTTCTAAATTGGATCAATTTATTTCAAAATTAGGGATGTCTAGTATATTTATTTCTATATTTAGAATATTTCTTACAAACATTCCTTTAAGCAAATAGCGCAGACCCTGATGAGGCGCGGCATCATGCAGCGTCTCATCTGGGTCTACGCTGTTTGCCAAGGCCTTTTTTCTAGACCCTAGGCATAAATGGGTTAAGCAGAGTGAGACTACCCTCAAACTTAAATAGGAACCAATGAGAATGTTAAATCTTAGTGTTAAGTGTTAATTTCCATTGATTGATAATAGATAAAAACTAAATTTTAACTTTTGCATGTTTTCAATATAAAACCAAGTTGTTCACTAATGTCACCCTTGGTATGCAATAGTGGTTTATACATATAAATTTATCATTTTCCAAACTAGTTCTATACATTTCAGCCTTATTGCAAATTTCATCCCATATTTATATACTCATCCCATATTTATATTTATATTCATCCCATATTTATGTATTCATCCCATATTTATATATTCATCCCATATTTCATCCCTTCTTTAGCCTCGTTCTGGGAATACGGGGCTTAATACTTGTGCGTAAAGTGGCGTCTCAGTTTAGCTTGTGCAGTCCACACAGGCGAATAAGGGACAACACTTTCCACCTACACTTAATTTTTGTAGGAGGACTACCTGTAAACAAAAACCCCCGGAAAAAAGCGGAAAGTTTTGTACCTGATTAGCTAAACAGGCTAGTCTGAGACAATCCTAAACGCGCAAGCACGAAGCCCAGTGATCCCACCACAAGACTCAATTATGGTTTATTGAACTAACAGTTAACCCATGTATGCCTAGCGTCTAGAAAAAGGCCTTGGCAAACAGCGTAGACCCAGATGAGACGCCACATGATGCGGGGTCTCATCAGGGTCTGCGCTGTTTGCTTAAAGGAATTTCTGTAAGAGATATTCTAAATATAGAAATAAATATACTAGACATCCCTAATTTTGCAAATAAATTGATCCAATTTAGAAGGATGGGAGAGTCCACTAGGCATAAATGGGTTAAATGTTTTAACAACTGGATCTAAAACTTGTATAAAAACCTCCATTGCAGTCATGGCAAGTGAGTGGGCTCCTGTACACAAAGACAGATGTAACCATCATGGACTTGGCCCCAGACACGACGTACGTGTTCCTTGTGCGTGCTGTCAACATGTACGGCATGGGCGGACCCAGTCCTTTGTCAGACAAGATTCGCACTCTCGGTACACTTATTATTTTTCTCTTTGTATACTTATAATTTTTTATCTTGGTACACTTATAATTTTTCTTTGGTACACTCATTAATTTTGTTTTGGTACAATTATTATTTTTTTATAATTGTGTTATACATGGGTCCACAAACAGAGTTTGACTAGGATGTGTGATATTTGTGTAACTCTGTCAGTTGGTTTGTAAGAAGTCAGTCCGCATAAAAATCTGTAAAGTTTGTGAAGGTAACTTCTTCTTTATTTTGCGAGTGATTAATCATAAATATTTTGTCACCATGGGGTGTAAGATGCAAAAGGAAACATAAATTAATGTAATATTCTTTGTAAGTGTGAATATTATAGAAAACATAAAGTAAACAAGAATGGGTATGCCCCAAAAATAGTTTGACGTTTTTTATTTCAAAATTAACAACCAAAGAAGTAAAATGAATTAAAAGAGACCAGAACAAGTAGGCTGATAGTCAACAAATGATGTCAGTTACAAAGTGTATAAAATATCTAGCGAGCTTGGTGGTGAGCAACTGAGTAGAATTTGTGCCAAGCGACCAGAGTAGCATATTTCCAATATTTTACTGAACTTGCAGTGTTCGCAGAGGCCGCAAAATTTGTATTAATCTTATAATTTGTACAACTGTCGCCAAAAAATGGTCAAGTTGTGATTTATGGCAAAATGTATTCTATTGATAAAGAGTGCTTCATGTTAAGATTGACTTGTTCTATTGATAAGTGTTAAGACATATACGGTTATATTTTTTAACTAAACCTCTTGCCCTTTACTTAGCTTAATTACGCGCTTGAATGTTTTTCCCGTATCAGTGTTCTGTGTTGTTGTGTGCATGTGTTCGATCAGTTGATTATTGTTCAATGATTTCAAAACAGAACATATATTGCAATAAGCTTAAATCAATTAATCTTATTTTCATACCTTTTTCTACATCATGTTGCTATAAAATTCAAGTATAAAGTTATGTGAGGTCAAAGTTGACAAGCTGTAATCCAATCAAATTGTCACCTTCGATTCCAGCAAAAGGTGAGGCGTCGTTATCTGTCCCACCGATCGTTAATCTCCCAGAAGACATGGTCGATGAGAGGCTGAAGTCGGTCGGGGATTCGTCTGCTGCGTGGAGAGGCGGTCAACGATAGCGCCATACGCATCAGCTGGACTGTGAGTTAACGATAGCGCCAAACACATCAGCTGGACAGTGAAATGATATGGGCCATGTTCTAGGAAAACAGGCATTAATGCATGTGCGAAAAGTGTCGTCCCAGATTAGCCTGTGCATTCTGCTTTTATGGAATTTTTGGTTTAAAAGAAAATCCAGTTTATTAAAAAAGTGTTGTCCCTTCTAAGCCTGTGTGGACTTCACATGCTTATCTGGAATGACACTTTATGCACATGCATGATGAACAGTTGTTTCAGGAATTAGGCTCATACTCAGGTCATGTGTTTGACTTATAAATGGTTATTGGCCTTAAATGGCAATTTTACTCGTCCATGAAGGCTCCATTTTAAGTGACATCAATGATATTAAAAGTTTTTCAGGAATTAGGCTCATACTCTGGTCATGTGTTTGCCTTTTAAATGGTTATTGGCCTTAACCCTTTGCATGCTGCTAAAATGTTGTCTGCTGAATGTCTAAAATTACCATTTTTTTCATGGTTTTCATAGAATACTATCAGAATAGCAAAAAGAATGGATCCTGATGAGACGCCACTTACTGTGGCTTCTCATCTGGATCCAAACTGTTGGCAAAGGCCTTTAAAATTCGGTTCCAGCACTGAAAGGGTTAAATGGCAATTTTACTCGTCCATGAAGGTTCCATTTTAAGTGACATCAATGTAAACATTGGTGGCATTTTATTTATTTTTATGTCAACATGGCTGGTGAATTGTCTGTAAAAATCCATGGATCTAACTTCCCAGGGGTCGCTTATGAGATTGATATTAATCCAAGGAGAAAAAAATGGGGCTTGAGTTATGTTGACGATTGGTTAAGTTACATTGACAGTGTTATCTATAATTATAAGATGGTGACAACTAACACCCAACGGATTATCAGCTGAGTTTTGAAGCGTTTATTCATGTTGTTGATCTAATAAGGTTTGTTTCTTAAGATGCCTTCATTGTTGTCCGTTAGTTGATGTTGATTTTCATTTTTGACATTGATTTTGGTTGTGAACACCACAAAAATTAATGGCAACTATGAAAATCAAGTTGAAATAAAATGAAATGATCAATGTATCATATGAATGTTTTGTGTTGTTGCGTTTTCTTTGTTATATTGCCAATATAAAGATGAGCGGTATAATAGAATCACCATGGATGTATTTCCTGAGACACAAACGTGTCTCACAAAGTACTCCTTCAATCAAAAATATGTACTGAAACCTTCAATTTTGAAACATACCAATATTTGTTTAAAAAAAAGGGGCATTCACAAGTTCCTTTTATATACATAATTAATATTTTGAGCATTCTTGTAACTCTTCCACTGCTGGAACAGAATTTTGAAGGCCTTTGCAATCAGTTTGGATCCAGATGAGATGCCACAGAAAGTGGCGTCTCATCAGGATCCAAACTGTTTGCTATTCTGATAGTATTCTTTGAAAAAAAATCGAAGAAAATGCTAATTTTAGAAATTCAGCAGACAACATTTTAGCAGACGACAAATTTTCCAGCATGCAAAGGGTTAAAGTTGAGAGCCATTATTGTCCTTCTGCAGGTGGACAATGACATGGGTGTGGTCACAGGCTTCCTGGTCGTGTACAAGCCCATCCTCAACATGGGTAACCGTGACAACCTGCAGTACGGCCCCACCCATAAGCACCGCATTGCATACCGACCCCTCACCCACACCATCACGGGGCTGGACAGTTACACGTACTATGAGATCTGTGTATCGGCAGAGAGTGGTGTCAAAACATCCTCTTGCAGTCAGCCGATGAAAATACAGACCGGTGAATCAGGTAGGATTTTCTGTGTTATAAAAATTGCAAACATAATTATTAAATTTTATGTAATTTTACTTACGACGGATTTTATGCTTTTTTAAGTCTTCATCTCACTAATTCTGAGAAAAATTGCACAGTCTTTGGTATATTTTGGTTGAATGTGCCATTATTTTGTGCATTATGGCAGGTATTTTAGGTATGGGCAAATGTTTTTGTATCACTGATCACTCGTAATGTGGGTATTAACAAATATTAATTTACAATATCAATCATGTAGGGGCCTTAGACTTTTTGTTTATAAATATGGTCAGTTGGTATTGTTCTACTATAAATTGAATTGTATACTTAAGCGTTATTAAAGTAACAGAAATGATAAATTAAAAAAACAGCAAACTCTAGGTTTGATACCTGTGATAGGAGGTTTTAAGTGCACTCATTTGTAACTTATTCAAACTATTTTTTTTCTTCATGCCTACTTTTTAGTGATTTTTACAATTTAGAAAATCTTTCCAAATAGAATTTGCTAATTAAACACAGGTAAAATGGTCATTTAAAGACCTATATTATTTGTTAATTGATGATTGCTTCATTTAATATTTTCACCTCTTGCATAGTAAACAATCATTATTAGAAGATCCGTAAGAAGAATTATAATGTTTTTAAAGATGAGCTATGTGCTGTGAGAAAACCCAGCTTATTGAATGTGTTGAGAGCATCGTCTCAGATCAGCCTGTGCATTTTTCGCAGGCCTATCAGGGACGACACTGTTATGGTGATTTTGATTTTTTTTTAATCTCTTCTAAACAAAAATTCAGTTTAGGCACAGGCTAATTCGGATTATTTTTTTTACACAAATGCATTAAGCCTGTTCATTGTTCAGAGACCAACTCAAATCTCTTGAAGCAACTCCTGTGGTATTTGAAATTTCAAAATAGGTCTACATTAAAAGAGCGACTTTAGAAGTTTGATGTTAATACAATTTAACAAAATCAATTAACTGTATGATGTGTTTTCCAGTTCCATCCAGTGCGCCACTGAACCTTGTCATAAATCGCGAGGGTGACACCACCATCCTGGTCACATGGTCAGCACCAGACGTGTCAAAAAGAAACGGAGAGATCATTGGATATATGGTGAGGTTATCCTCTGGATACTCCAGTTATATTCCATTATGCAAAGACCACACCAAATGTGGATATAAGCTGTGCTATGTGAAAACAGAGCTTAAGGCATGGGTGTAGAAAGTATCGTCCCAAAGTCTGCTTAGACTAATCTGGGATGATACTTTCTGCTTTCATACTCAGTGACAAGGAAGTCTCTTGTAATAAAAAATCTAGTCTTGATGGAGAAGTCCTCTCCTGGTAGATACTTTCTGCTTTCATACTCAGTGACAAGGAAGTCTCTTGTTAACAAAAATCTAGTCTTGATGGAAGAGTCGTCTCCTAGTAACCAATACATACATGCATTAAGCCCAGTTTCCCCAGAGACAGACTCATGTATTGTTTTGGTAAAACTAGGTTACTGTGATGGGATTGGAGAATCAAAATGCTCCCAGACTTCTTATGAGTCAATTGATGTTGATCCTTTCCCGCTTAGAAGCAAAGTGAAAATGGCTATGTGCAAACTTTTCTTGCAGATCAAATGCCTCAGCGAGGACGGTCAACACAACTGTAGCCGCAGCGTGAATGGTTCTACCCACAGCTTAAGACTCGAGAACCTTGTTGCTGGTATGAACTACAACATTGAGATGGCTGCTGTAACTAGTCAGGGCACTGGGAAATGGAGCTCCGTCTTTGCCATTGGTTAGTGGATGATATCATCATTTGGGTCGTGTTCTGAGAAAACTGGGCATAATGCATGTGGGTAAAGTATCGTCCCAGATTAGCCTGTGCAGTCTGCAGGGACAACATTTTCCGATTGTATGGTATTTTTAGTTTCAAGGAAGTCGCTACTCAAGTTTAGGCAGAAAGTGTCGTCCCTGATTAGCCTGTGCAGACCCGATGACACTTCGCACATGAATTAAGCCCAGTTTTCTCAGAACACGGCTCATTTATATTACCAACTTTTAGGAAATGACACCACATCTGATGCATTTTAGTGTATTTCAAACTCTTGTTTCCCAAAGGTCCTAATTATTCGGCATCAAAACTGAACCATGGTTAATCAATATGAATTAAGATAAAACATATATTGTGAATGTATTCTCTTAAAATGACCCATTGAATGGTTTCCACGTCCTCAAACTTTTTTTGTGTGTCTCCCCTCATCAGTCCGGATTATTTTGTTATCACATAGGAGGTTTGGAGTATCTTATGAACTTTGCAATCAGAACAATTAGATGTTAAAGTAAAATTGAGCCGCACTATGATAAAAACGGGGGTTAATGTGTGCATAAAGTGTCATCCCTGATTGTCCAGTTCGCACAGTCTGATCATGGACCACACTTTCAACCTACGGTGGATTTGCTTTAAGAAGAGAATTCCTTTAATGAAAGCGGAATGTGTTGTCCATGATTAGCCAGTGAAGGCTGATTTAGGACAACCCTTTATGCACATGCACTAAGCCATGTTTTCCCAGGGGGAAGCCTTATTATATTTTGCCCCCTTGGTGCAAAATGGTACCATGTGACATTGAAATTAGAAGGAACATGGTACCTTTTTGCACCAATGTAGCGATTTCATAAATGCAGTCTTGTTTCTAAAAATAATATGATGATTTCTTTATGTGTCTGATCTCAAAGGTCCTGATAATTCCGGAATCACAAAGGAGCCGTGGTTTATTGGAATGATCGGCGCTCTGGGCGGCATTGTGTGGCTGGGACTCTGTATCTTCACTGTGTGGCTGTGCCGGAACCGACAGCGCCGAAAGAAGCTAAAAGAGACGTGGTACAACGCTGGTGGTCAGAACGGCACAGATAAAGTGAACGAAAGGTATAGATTTGTTGATTATAGGAGTTGGTAAATGTTGGTCCTCACTATGGCTTCATGTAGGATAAGATGACATACCATTATACCCCCACAAATGAAGTTTAGGGGGGTATATAGGAGTGAGCTTGTCTGTTGGTCTGTCGGTCGATCTGTCTGTCGGTCCGTATTAAGTGTCCGCTCTCTTATTCAAGTTGTTTGCATCCGATCTTTACCAAACTTGGTCAGATGTTGTATCTAGATGATGTCTAGGTCAAGTTCGAATATGGGTCATGCCGGGTCAAAAACTAGGTTACAGGATCCCTTAGTGCGTTTTAAACATTTAGCATGGTGTCCGCTCTCTTATTTATTTAGTTTTTATCTGAGCTTCACCAAACTTGGGTAGAAGTTGTATCTAGATGATGTCTAGGCCAACTTCGGACATATTCTTTGCAGGTCAAAAACTAGTCATGGGGTCATGCGTTTTAAACATTGCGCATGGTGTCTGCTCTCTAATTCAAGTAGTTTTCATTGCATCTTCACCAAACTTAGTCAGAAGTTGTATCTAGATGATGTCTCGGTCAAGTTTGAATATGGGTCATGCCGATTAAAAACTAGGTCATTGGGTCACTAAGTGGGCTTTAAACATTCAGCATGGTGTCCGGTCTCTAATTCAAGTAGTTTTCATCCGATCTTCACCAAACTTGGTCAGAAGTTTTATCTAGATGATCTTATGGCCAAGTTTGAATATGTGCCATGCCAGATCAAAAACTAGGTCACTGAGTCACTAAGTACATTTTACACATTCATCATGGTGTCCGCTCTCTGATTCAAGTAGTTTTTATCCTATCTTCACCACACTGGGTCAGAAGTTGGGCCATGGGCCATGCCGGGTAAAAAACTAGGTCACGGGGTCACTTAGTGCGTTTTTTACATTGAGCATAGTGTCCGCTGTTTTTTGTGAAGACAACATGCAAAATATTCTGTGTCAATGCAGCATGTGGGGGTATTCGTCACGTCTGTGACAAAGCTCTAGTTGTGCTTGTTTCTATTCAAAACCTATATTCATGAATGATATTAAAATGATAGCCAAAAGCCAAAAAATAGCTGGTACAACTGTTCAGGTCAGAGAGAAAGTAAATGAAAGGTATGCACTTGTTTAATGAAGGAGTCATATTAAAATGATTGCCAAAAGCCAAAAAATAGCTGGTACAACTCTTCAGGTCAGAGAGAAAGTAAATGAAAAGGTTTGCTATTGATGATTGTAGGAGTCGTCAAATGTTGGTCCTTACTATGCATCGTTGTCATGGAGATGTCTTGAAATGGTTCTTTAAACCATCAGTTTTCCAAGAATGAGGCTCAATAGGCCTCTTAAACCATAATTTAACCCATTTATGCCTAGCGTCTTGAAAAAAGGCCTTGGCAAACAGCGCAGACCCAGATGTGACACCGCATGATGCAGCATCTCATCAGGGTCTGCGCTGTTTGCTTAAAGGAATTTCTGTAAGAAATATTCTAAATATAGAAATAAATATACTAGACATCCCTAATTTTGGAAATAAATTGATCCAATTTAGAAGGATGGGAGAGTCCACTAGTCATAAATGGGTTAAGGGAACCCATGTTCAATGGATTGTTTCAGGAATGGCAGTGTAGCAAGGAAAGGCTATGGGAAGAAGGAGGAAGGTGATGGTGAGTGCACCCTTTCTCGCTCAAAAACAAAAGTGATAGAACATAGCTTTAGGCATACAGCATTAAACCAGAACAGCCTGCAAGAAACTTGCACACTGTTCAGGTTTTATGATGTTTGTTGCTGGTCTTTATCTTAGGGTTGGAAATGAAGCCTTTAATACTTGAATCTAGTAGGCAAGGTCTTTAATTGTATTTGATTTCTAAGGGACTACAAACACCTCAAAATGGGTGTTTAAGTGGTGAAGGGTTGAATGGTTGCAGAATATTTTTAACTTTCTATACCTTTCCTTGGCAGAACTGTTTGCTTATAGAATAGACAAAGAAAAATGTTGATAAACAGTCTAAATACTGTAGAAAAAATGCCCCTTTAACTCTTTATTTGCTTTATATTTGGAAGCATTTCAATAAAATATTTTAATTCAAATTGTTCATCTAATCTTATTACAATTTTGCGTAAAAAATAACATGGCTTGAAAACAAAACACTACGTTGTATTATGAGTTTGGTAGCATTTATTTATTTATTAATGCTGTTTTCTTTAAAGAGATTTCATCGCAGACATTGTTTTCATTTACAATTAACATGTTAAAAAATTTGCATTTAGATCTACCAACAGTAAAGATCAGCAAAACTGTTCAGTTTGCATAAATTGAAATTGTTTTTATCTTCGTTAGATTCAGGATTCCTGACATGTTTTTATCTTTGTTAGCTATGACAAATTCAGGATTCCCAACATGTTTTTATCTTTGTTAACTATGGCAGATTCCGGATTTCCGACGGAGTTGAACACACTGCTGCAGCTGTCCCGTAAAGAGGCAGACGGGCTCCACGACCCTTACCCCCAGGGCGGGGCAGGGCCACACCCTGAAATGAAGACGTTTTATCAGCAGTCAGGGCCTGTAACTCCGTATGCAACAACTGCACTGCTACAAGCCCAGGCGCTGGCACAGGCTAGAAAACAGGTGGGTTAACCCTTTGCATGCTGGGAAATTTGTTTTCTGCTAAAATGTTGTCTGCTGAATTTCTAAAATTATTATTCTCTTTGATTTTTTATGCCCCCGGATCTAATGATCGGGGGCATATTGTTTTTGGCCTGTCTGTCATTCCGTCATTCTGTCATTTTGTCCCAAAACTTGAACATTACAGTAAAGTTTTGCAATAACTTTAGAAATATTGAACATAGCAACTTGATATTTGGCATGCATGTGTATCTCATGGAGCTGCACATTTTGAGTGGTGAAAGGTCAAGGTTTCCTTCAAGGTCAAAGGTCAACCCAAAAAAAAGTGGCACATTAGGAGGCATTGTGTTTCTGACAAACACATCTCTTGTTTTCAAAGAATACTATCAGAATAGCAAACAGTGTGGATCCTGATGAGACACCACGTTCTGTTGCGTCTCATCTGGATCCAAACTGTTTGCAAAGGCCTTCAAAATTTGGTTCCAGCACTGAAAGAGTTAATAATTATAGCGGTAGGGTGGGGGAGGAGAACAGGTTGGTGGGGTACGATAGCTGGTGGGTGTGGTATATCATTTTGGTGTCAAAATGATAAGAGTTGGATCGGGAATAATATCAGGTGGGTGGGGTATGATAACAGGTAAGTTGGTCTTAATAACAGATGAATGGCAATGATAACAGAGGGTGGGGAGTGGTAACATGTGAGTTGGGTATAATAATAAGTTGGTGGGGAACTGTATACCAGATGAGTGAGGAATTATAAAGAATTAAAAAGATCTTTGTGTATTTTAGTGTTGTTATATGATTGTTTATATAGATTGATCTTACCATATTTATTCCATAATACATAAGCGTTCTTTCTACCTAAACAAGCTGTTATCCTAAAATAAAGTATTTAGCAAACTGGGTCATATAAAAACAATTGGGTTCTGTTTTCTTAAATTTACAAACAATTCAAATTGCTCTATAAAGCAACAAATATATTTGTAAATCTGAAAATCATTTGTGAAGATCTTTTGTAAGGGTTTTTAACTAGGCTCTTTTAATACACTTATTTTTTCACTTTATGAAAACTCATGAGAGTTATCTTGATTTAATGTCTAAAGGCGATTCACAATTCGTTACTAACAGACTATGTACCTGACCTTTAGTTTTTAACCTTAACAGGGTGGAGACCAGATGTTTCAGCCAATCGGTGGAGGTTGTGTTCAGCACAGCCATAGCGGAGGTTCTTGCGAGTCGAACACAGACAAGTCCATAACCACAGGTCTGTTGGGGGGATAGTGATCAAATTAAGCCTCAGTCAAGGAAAACTAGGCTCCATGCATGTGCGTAAAGTGTCGTTCTAGAATAGACTGTGCAGGCTGCATAGGCTAATCAGGGTTGACACTTTCCGCCTCATTTTTTATTTTCGCTAAGGTGAGACTTCTGTTTAAACCAAAAATACCTTAAAAGCCAAGTGTAGTCCCTGATTAGCATGTGCAGACTGCACAGTCTCATCTTGGATGACAATTTTTGTGCATGCATTAAGCCCAGTTTTCTCAGAAAATTGCACAATATTATACAAGTTTCGAGGCTAAACAAGCCTGTGTTGCTTGAGGGCAAAACATTATTTATTTGAGAATCTATACAATAAAGCCTTGTACTGAAAAAAAGTTTTGATTTATAGCAGCCAAGTTTATTGCATTGTTGGAATTTTTGCCATTTGTAGACTGTATGAAATGGTGAAAATTCCAGAAAAGAAAATTAGCCATTCTTATTTTATATTCATAAATGCAGGGCTAAAAGACTTTAGATAATTTACATCACTCAGGTAATGTGGTAAGAGATTAGTTACCCCATTTATGCCTAGTGGACTCTCCCATCCTTCTAAATTGGATTAATTTATTTCCAAAATTAGGGATGTCTAGTATAATTATTTCTATATTTAGAATATTTTTTACAGAATTTCCTTTAAGAAAACAGGGCAGACCCTGATGAGACGCCGCATCATGTGGCATCTCATCAGGGTCTAGGCTGTTTGCCAAGGCCTTTTTTCTAGACGCTATGCATAAATGGGTAAACAGTTTGGATTGGAGTAGCGCTGATGTAAATTCAGTGAATGGATGGTGATAAAGGGGATACATTCAATCATAGTTTTTTAACTGGCGTTCCGTACCACCATCACATATTTTCCTAAAAAGGAGGTACTTGAAATTGAGGAAGTCACATTCAAGAACATTGTCTTATTTGCCAATCCGAAGTGAAAGTAAAATTCTTTTTAAAATAATAGGGTCAGGTTTTTAACAATCTTTTCAAGTCAGTCAATACTTTATTTTTTGTTTAAGAGATCAAATTATGAAAAATTCAAATAGTTTTGTCTGTAAATCAGAAGTTTATAATATTTTGTAATAAGTTAACTTCATAAATTTGTAAATGAAAGATAAAAGTACCGATTCATTTTGTTTATGTTTTTACTGTTTGCCCAAGTGTATACTATTATAAAAAAATAAAATTGAATGTACTATAAAATATGTAAGCACGGATTGAATAAAAACACTAGGTGTCATGTATCCTTGAATCTCTATATCCAGATGTATCCGTTGAAATGCACGAGGGCAACAAAAGTAATAAAAGTTCCGCATGTGATAGCGGCAATCTTTCAGGTACACAATGTATACACACACCCTGCCTGTATTTACCTGCTAAAACGCTGCATTTTCCTGTTGAAACACCCCCACTGTCCTGTTGAAACACTGCATTTTCCTGTTGAAATGCTGTATACTATACTTTCCTATTGAAGCTCTGCATTTTCCTGTTATACCACTGCATTTTCCTGTTGAAACGCTTCATTTTTGGATTGATCTGCTGCATTTTCCTGTTGAAACATAGTTTTTTCCTGTGTGTACTCATCAACTTTTAAAGTAGCCAGCGTTCTGGTATATATGCACTGCCTTAACCAGTATTTTAAGTGGCATTGCCTCATATACACTTTATTATATTTACGATTTCACCTAGATATCTGACACTTTGTACAGCAGACTTTCAGTAGATTGCCATTTGTTGCTTATACTATTTGCACCTTGGATTTTTACCTGTTTGTATCATGGATTTACCTCTTTAGACAATGGATTTAATTATTTAGTATCATGGTTTGTACCATGGAATTACCTGTAAGGATCATGGATTTACCTGTTTGTACCATTGAATTACCTGTTAGCATCATGGATTTACCTATTTTTTCCATGGATTTATCTGATGGTATCATGGAGTTACTTATTTAATCGATGGATTTACCTGTTAGTATTTACTGTGCCTGTTTGTTCCATGGAATTATCAGTGGGTATCATTCATGTATTAACCTTTTTATCATGGAATAACTTGTTGGTAACATTCATGGATTAATGTTATTATCATGGAATTTCTTGTTGGTTATCATTTAATTTACCTGTTTGTACTCTGGATTTACCTGATAGTATCATCAATTTGCCTGTTTGTTCCATTACCAAAACAAATTCCTGCAAATTTAATTAATTTACTTATCTAAATCATATATTTAACTGTGTTAATGTATAGAAACTTCTTTTATGTATATCTGCTTTTGCTTCATGTATGATTAGTAGTATAGCAAATAAGGAACTAGTTTATAAAAAAAATCAATTATTTATTCAATGTTTTCTTATGTATACAAATTAAACTAAAAATTTCCACAAGTAGTGAAATTTGACAGTCTTGATTTTTAATTTTATGATAATTTTTTACTTAATTATTTATATTAATTAAGGGAACTGTAAAGCGTGACAATAGTCAAAAAACAATTATGCCATTTTTGTTGTACATGCATTTTGACAGTCATTTTGAAATCACTCTACTAAGCAAGTATTTTTTACTTTGATTTTATTTTAAGACAGAAATTAAATATTAAGCAATGTTTTTTTGCACATTAAAATGTTTGAGGCACAATGTAATTATTTGTTGGTTTCATGACATGTTTGAATTGGAATGATTAGAACAACCAACTGGCTGTGCATGTGCAGAAGTGTGATTGGCACTGCTTGGGATTGGTGATTGAATGGATTTGTGATTTGGATTGTGATTCATATGGTTGTGATTGGATTTTGTGAATAGATGTCGTGAGGAACAAACGTTTGACTGTTATAAGTTGTTGTTAAAAAAATTGAAAAATAAGTAAATATATTTTTTTTATGTGCAATATCTTTGCGGGGATAATATTTAAAACAAAATATTTTTGACTTAGTATGATAGACAATAACGTGACCAAATGAGGAATAAATCTGAGTTATTTAGTTAAATGGCAAATTGCCATAAATAATAATGTTGTAAAACTCAAATTTCCAGATGAGAACGGGATGCTGTTAAAACAGGGCCGAAAGCCTAGCGGTTTTCGTCTCGGGCAGTCCCAGAATCCTGGAGTGGTGAATTGGAATGACGTCCTCCCTCCCCCACCTACTCACCCGCCAACCGACGGGGAATACCTACAGGATGAGGGACTGTACTCAGAAATCCCGGAGGATCGATCCCGTAGTGTAAAATCTCCTGCCCAGATATCTGCTTGTTCTTGCCCCACCCCTCACGGCCCGGTTTGTTCCCCAGGTCCTTACTGTGCAGCATACTTGGACAGCTGTAACCGATGTCAGTCTCTACGGAGTTTCGATAATCGCCCATATTCACCGCAGCAGTTAATACAGCTGCATCGCCAGCACGCGCCGCTTCAAGGCGTCACCCCTACCCACACGGCGCGGGTTCCCGGAATGCAGCGCCCGGGCGGGACTCCCGTGTACATGCATGGGTATTCCCAGCCCTGGGATAGTCAGCCCTTTGCCCGGGGTCAGTATGAGTATGAGTTTGCCAATGACCCGAGGGATGGTGGGTATAAGTACACTGAGCCGGTTCAGGATGGTTTGATTCAGCATCCACATGCCGCTACAATGAATCCAACAAGGGGCATGCAAAGGCGGGCTCCAACACACATTGATTATAACGATAGACAGTTTCATTACCCGAATTCGGGTTCCGATGGTGGTAACATTCCTGGTGGGCCACCAGGCAACTATTGTGAAGGACCCTGTAGGGGGCAGACGGAAGCTGCAAATGTTATGAATGCTATGAGCATGAGTGCGAGTTACCATAGAAACTCTAGTGAAGAGAATTCTCGCAATCCGTATCTGGAGGGCTACAAGATTGAATCTCCGCCCAGCAGCGGTGGTGACAGTGCGTACAGGGTGTGTAACAGTGGGGGTAGTCTGGCAGGAAGTGGGGGGGATTCTGGGAGGTCAAGGTTGTCTGGAAATCCAGGGAGACTACTCCAAGACGGGAAGAGTGTGCCGGAAGGCAAATTTGATATTAACTACAGACATCCAGGCTTTCATTCTCGGTAAGTTGCATTAAATAGCCTTTTGTAAAACTCATTATTGCATAAACTCTATCTATAATGCCCTCTGGCGGGGTGCAGAAACTTGGCAAAAGGAGGGCTTGTACGGGAGAAATCGTGTATTAACAAGGCGATTCACGTGCTGTTCAAGTCCTGTTATGTGTTTTTCATATCCATAATCTGGTCCACGCGCAGTTACTTCCCTTCTCCAGCCTTCGACGACTTTCCAAGCATAAATGGGGAACTGAATAAGCACCAGTTTCCTCATGCATGCAGGGATATTGGCAATGACTATTTCAATGCACTTTTGAAATTATACGATCTGCACTCTCTTGACAACAGCTTTATTTTATTGGCAATGTTAATGAAGTTAATGTTATTTACTCAACACTTTCAAAAGACTATGCTATAAATGTAGGTGTTTATGTACCTTAAACGCTACTGCTGTAAATTCCAAAATAATTCCTCATTTCTTACTTTGCGCGGCTGCATTTCAACTTTGCATTAATCCACTGTTTAAACAAATAAGTCAAATTCTTGATTTCTTTGAAACAAGGCCAAAATCATTACCTTGATGCTATCAAGGCAGCAGGGGTTTTCAGCCTTATCTATAAACAGGGGCCTATTAAAGACCCCTTCCCAATTGAAAATTTCTTTGAAATCATGCAGTTTTCCCAAAAATCCTAACTCACACCAGCTTTTTCATTTCCCAAAGCAGTAATTTTAGCGAGAATTCTTCCCAAAATGAGCAGTTTCTTCCCAAAATCCATAGGCTAGGGCCTCTTCCCAATGAAGTGAGGAAAATCCCTGGGCAGAGTCCAAATAAAGATCAAATTAATCAAAACAACCCATTGTAGCATTGTAGAAACCATATGTATGGCTCAATCAGAATGAAACATGATCATAATCTTAGTCTTGACAATATCAAAGCCATGTCATGACCTCTAAATTGGTGTCAAAAACTAGGTCACCAGGTCAAGTTTCCCTCCATTAGGGTGCCTTGAACTCGGGTGAGTGCTTCATGGCGGTCATGGCCCTCTTGTTCAAGAGGACTGGGCCTTTGACTGTCTGCTCAATAAAAATCCTAATTATAACGGTACTATTGCTGGCAAAGAAATGCAAGGACCAATCTCATTATGGCATGATGAAGATGCAGACATGACTATATAGACATTATGAGGCCTGTCTTAAATTATGTATATTCAAAAGATTGCCATGGTCAAGTGGGTATGGTGTCTTCCCCAAAGGTAGCAAGTACTGATTCTACCCAGGAAACAAACTCAAGAGTGTTTCAATAAGCCTTAGGCAATCTAGCTTACATATATATATTAATGCAAATTAAGGATAATATGTGCGGCGTTTTGAGAAAACTGGGCTTAATACATATGGGTAAAGTGTCATCCCAGATTAGCCCGTTTGTCTCTTGAATCGGCGCAGATTTAAAAAACATAAACAAAAAAACTTCGTTCATTTTCGTTCATATAAGATGTAATATCAAGCAAACAAAGAATATATATACCGGTACATGTATTTCTTATTATAAGCTTTAGTAGCCTTCCACCCGAAAAAAAAAAAAATTATAAAAATAATAAATAATCCCTACCTACCCACCCTGTTTTTTTCCCAAGGAGACCAGAAACAGACCGATTTTGTTTTTTTTCCAATAGATCTGATAGTGGCGGCCCTCGTCCATGCATGATTGACGAGGGGTACACCAGGAATGCAGACTCTCCCGTTTCGGCGGATGACCATTATTATAACGACGGGTCAGATCCAGGAACAGACGGGGGCAGCCAGAGAGGTGGGTGGGGGAAATGTTCTTTTACAAAAATGTGTCTTGAATATAAATTATTCACAGCGATGTTGGCATTGTTTTTTAATTCTCTTGTGTATTTTTATGTACTTTTATTGCATCTTTTACACTTAAATACTGGGCTTTATAATGCATGTGCGAAAAGTGTCATCCCAGATTAGCCTAAGCAGTCTACACAGGTCAATCAGGAACAACACTGTCAGCTTATATTGAATGTTTTATTTAAAGGAAGTCTCTTCATAGTGCAAATTCAATTCAGGCACATGCATTAAACCCGGTTTTCCTAGATCGAGGCTCGAATGTAATCGTAAACTTTACTCCACTCGTAGACTCGCTGGTTGCAAACTGGGAGAGTATGGACGACTGTAGCGGGGAACATTCCAGTTCTAATGAGGACGATGATGCTGACGCAGACAGCGCGGACGCCGACGAGGATAGCCAGTTCCTGAACGAGGAGGACTTTGCTAGCGCCGTAGCCCGCGCTGCGCAGGAGTCTGGGCTCACTGTGGTCGGGTCAACTATCAGTGAAGCCAAGGCCTCCAAATCGGGTGAGTTGCATTTATCTTGAGCCTCACTCTGTGAAAACGGGGCTTAATGCATGTGCACATAGTGTCTTCTAAGATTATCCTGTGTAGCCTGCACAGGCTAATCAGGGAGGACACATTCAAGTCTCTTTTAAATCGAAATCCAGTCTAGACAGAAAGTGTTGTCCCTGATAAGCCTGTGAGGACTACACAGGTTAATCTGGGAAGACAATTTAGGAACATACATACAGCCCAAATTTTCCAAACCAGGTGAGCCACATTTGTTTTGGTTTCTGTTGCTTAGCAAAGATTTTTAACCAGGTTTTCCAAAGGAAAAAACTGGTTATTAGATTGGCGAATGTCGGCGGATGGGCTGGCGGGCGGGCGGAACAAGCTTGTCCGGGCCATAACTTTGTTGTTCATTGTGAGATTTTAAAATCATTTGGCACATTTGTTCACCATCATTGGACGGTGTGTCGCACAAAATAATTACGTCAATATCTCCAAGGTCAAGGTCGCCACAACTAAAAACAGATTTATTTTTAAACAAAGGGGGTTAATTATAAACAATCAGCTGAGTTTGAGCTGTCTCCCTTTATCAGTCTTTTTTCAATTGAAAACCTGGTTTTGTGACAATTTTGTCTCTTGTTGTTTCGAAAATTAACAACATGGATCAGTAAAATAACATGGTTAGTAACGCATTTCGACTAAAGAAAATATCCTTATCGAATGTTCTAGTATCTGCATTGCATGATCAGTCAAATTCCATGTTTAAACCATTTATGCCTTGTGGACTCTCCCTTCCATCTAAATTGTATGAATTTATTTCCAAAATTAGGGATGTCTAGTATATTTATTTCTATATTTAGAACATTTCTTACAGAAGTTCCTTTAAACAAACAGCACAGACCCTGATGAGACGCCGCATCATGCGGTGTCTCATCTGGTTCTATGCTGTTTGCCAAGGCCTTTTTTCTAGACGCTCGGCATAAATGGTTAAATTTCACATAAGTCTGGCCTGCATGCAGTCAATCTCCTCTACCAATGCAATTTAAATGATCAGACCAATCTATTGCTCAAAGTGATTTTGTTTATTTTGTAAATGAGAAAACTCGTCTATATTATTATCTTTCTGTTTCTTATACTTTTACTTATTATGCCCCAGGAAGGGTGGCAAATAGCATTTGAACTGACTGTCTGTCTGTCTGTCCGTCCGTCTGTCCGAAAACTTTAACATTGGCCATAACTTTTGCAATATTGAAGATAGTAACTTAATATTTGGCTTGCATATGTATCTCATGAAGCTGCACATTTTGAACAATAAAAGGTCATGGTTAAGGTCATCCTTCAAGGTCAAAGGTCAAAAAACAAAATCCAAGGGAAGTAACAAGCTTTAAAGGGAGATAATTTCTATTTTATTTCATTTGGCAGGTACAGATAATTTTCACAAGGGAAGTAAAATTATTTTAAAGAATATAATCGAAAACAAATTTTAAGGTCAATATCATCCTTCACGGTCATAAGTAAAAAAATACAATCCAAGGGAAGTAATAAGCTATAAAAGGGAGATAATTTCTAAACCTGCCAAATGATATATTGAAATTTAATTTCAAAGCGGCGCAATAGGGGGCAATGTGTTTCTGACAAACGCATCTCTTGTAGTTGTTAAAATCGAATGACATGTTATTATTTTTCTATAACTTTAAGTGATGTTTATTTGTAGCTCAAATGACAATATAATAGTGTTGTTTATTTTTTCTATAATTTAAAGAGATGCTTATTTGTAACTCAATGTTATTCAGTGTTGTTTATTTTTCTATAACTTAAACTGATGCTTATTTGTAGCTCAATCTAATACAGTGTTGTTTATTTTTCTATATCTTAAAATGACACTTATTTGCAGCACAACTTTATGCAGCAGTGTTTATTTTTTCTATAACTTAAAGAGATGCTTATTTGTAGCTCAACGTAACACAGTGCTGTTTATTTCTATAATTCTATGTGATGCTTATGTGTAGCTGAACCTAACACAGTGCTGTTTATTTTTATATAACTTTAAGTTATGCTCATTTGTAGCTCAACATAATGCATCGATGTTTATTTTGTAGCAAAGAAAACCCGTCGTCACAGACAGCAAGCCCGTCCACCAAGCCCCGGCTACAGCACGGACAGTAACTACGGCACCGTTGACATACCTCGCAATCCGTACCCTAAATCCCAGCGCAGGCGGCAGATCGAAAAAAATGGTAAACTGAGGCGCAAGGGAGACAACTCTGAGAGTACTCAAAGCAAAGATGAGAGCCGTAAAAATTGTCTCCCCTCCAGTATTAGCCAGCAGCCTTTAAAGAATGCTGGTTAGTTTAATTATTTTGCCTCTCTGGCTTAAGCCCTTTTCTGTGAATATTCAATTTTAAGATTTTAAACAATTGTCGATTTTTTTATAGTGAAAATACTTAACCCATTTATGCCTAGTGGACTCTCCAATCCTTCTAAATTGGATCAATTTATTTCCAAAATTAGGGATGTCTAGTATATTTATTTCTATATTTCTTACATAAATTCCTTGAAGCAAACAGCGCAGCCCCTGATGAGACGCCGCATCATCTGGGTCTACGCTGCTTGCCAAGGCCTTTTTTCTAGACGCTAGGCATGAATGGGTTAAGTTGTGAGTAAGAAATGTACACCAATCCAGGTTTGAACTTTTTAATTGATGTTCAAAGTGTAACACAAAGAAGAATTATGAAAATGTAACAGGTTGTGTCGACATCTGGGAATGTTGTGCCAAAGTCAGACCAGTAATCCTATTTAGTTCCTTTCCTTTTTTAACTATCTGAATCTTAACATTTCCCGCGTAGATTGAATGTAGTGCATTTAAAAATACAGATTTGTTCCTGCCTTGGTTTCTACCTGGTTCCTTATATTTCCCTTATATATGTTAAAAAAAATCCAGGGTCAGCCATATAACTGATCAGCTGATCAACAGGGTTATTATGTATGAACACTATTCCTGTACTCTTAACATCCTTACAATTTTCTTAACTGGTTATAGACTAATAAATTAAATATTTCATAAGAAAGGTTTCTTACTTGACCTGACTGCAAATAAAATATGTGACATGAATTTCACAAACATTTCAGCAGTTTTTTGTTCTGAATGCATGTATAATACCTGTACTGCCTATGGAAGTAGTATGTTGAATCCCAAAGAACTCACCATCCAATCTACATTTACCCAATATCAATGTTTTGTATATGAGCCATATTCTGACAAAAAATGGGGCTAAATGCATGTGCATAAAGTGTTGTCCCAGATTAGCCTGTGCAGTCAGCACTGGCTAATCTGGGAAGACACTACACTTGAATGTAATTTTGCGTTCAGAGGAATTCTCTGCAAAACCAACATCCAGTTTTGGTGGAAAGTATCTTCCCTCATTAATCTGGTATGGTACTTTGCGAAAATGCATTATACGTTAGGTTTACCCAGAACAAGGCTGATAGTGTAACTAATGTATGTGCCCTTCAATACCACAAAACTCTATTCCAGGTGGTGCCACTGAAGCCCTGTTTACCCGTCCCCCTTGCCCCCCTCAGACAAGCCCCGCCCCCTCATCCTATAAGACCCTGCCACCCTCCTTGTATCGACACAAGACACCCCTAGAACCTCCCACCACCACCAACAACAACAAACCTCCGACGGGAAGCAGGCCTGTCTTTCAGTTCTCTGATGATGTATGTATATTGTGTATCTTTTGGTTAACCCATTTATACCTAGTGGACCCTCCCAACCTTCTACATTGGATCAATATATTTCCAAAATTAGGGATGTCTAGTATATATTTAGAAAATTTCTTACAGAAATTATTTTAAGCAAACAGCGCAGATCCAAATGAGACGCTGCATCATGCTGCGTCTCATCTGGGTCTACGCTAGGCATAAATGGGTTGACTGTTTTGTATCTTATAAAGCCTAGTCAGTCAAAAATAATAAATTGTTTGTGAAAATGTAACTTCCGTAAGTTGGGATTTAAAATATTTTTTGATAATCATAAAAGGTCTATTTGGACAAGTCAGTTTAGAAAATAATTGTTACACTGTAGATATTTTTCATTGAATAAAACAAAGAGTAAAATAAATGTCTACTTTCTATTGTTATATTGTATATGTATATTTAGTTCAGTTCTTCATCATGATGCAGTATATATCATGAACTGATGATTGTTAAACTAAGGTTTGCCAGGGCCAAGAAGTACTGATAATAATGTAATTTTTTTGCAGATTCCGGTTGTTTGACGATGACAGGGAAATTTACTGAAAATACTCCATGCGTTTCAACGTTTGAGATTAAACTGCGCACCGGTGCAGCATTTTGACCTCTGTAAGAGAATGGGACATCAGCTGTGTGTAACCTTGATGAATGTTGAGTGTCACCTACTTGAAGCTCGAGTGGAGCTTACATGAATGTGGAGTGTAGCCTATTTGAATGTGGAGTGCAGCCTACATCCATCGGGCCATGTGTCCATAGTCTGCTACCACTTAGGCAATGTTGCACGAAAGCCATGTTACTGTGTTATAGTGCTTTGTAGCCTAAACATTAATGTAATTTACAACATCCCAGATGTTTTGTTTTAATATTCAGTGCTTTAACACATAACACTTTAAATACTGTAATTTGGTTCGACCAAATCTGTTTACAGTTATTTCTATATAAACTTTTCTGTCTTCAGATGTTCAAAAGAAATCTGCTTGGCAGTTGTTCTAAATGTTTGCTTAAGAAGAAAAACCAAAGAACCAATGTTCATGCTATTATTTTCATGCTTTTTCGTGATATATTGGTAAGATTTTTCATAGCCAACATTTACCTTGTTAAAAATGTATAACCTACAGATGGACAAAGTTATTGAGGAAAGATCTGTATTAATATCTCAGAAAATACTTATTCAACTGTTTGCCAGAAAGTAAATATTGTTTCATATATTGTACATCGTCTCTAAGTATTACGTTTGATTTGGGTGTATACTTTCTGTATTCCTAAAAGAAATCCGAGCAACAAATGCGACTGTCAGATTGAAAGTTTCCCTCAAATCATAGAGGGCAAAAATTGCTTGAAACTGAATGTCCTTCAAATAATCGTTGCTCTGCGAAAATGGAGCTTAATGCATGTGATAAAAAAATAGCCTGTCTATGCATTAACCCAATTTCCACATATCACGGCTGAAATATATTTAATCAAATCTTGTCTTTTGGCTTACCTTTCATACTTCTTTTAATTTGAAGCTATTTTTTAAACATTACTTTTCATAATTTTTTGGTCAACATATCTTTGCTATTAAAATACAAATAGTTAAGTGAGAGAACAATTGTATATTTTAACGTAATAATCCTTAAAACAGAGCTAATGTTCTCCATTATGATATATTTAAACATGTAGCTTAAGATTTCATCGTATACTGATCAGTGTGATCATATATATATGTTTATCATTCTTGATACCAAAGTTGTGCATAAAAACTTTTCTTATAAATATATAAAATATATTAAAATGTTGAATTAAATGTTGTAAATTAAGTTCAGATTTACAATCTGACATTTGATGATGGGTCTATAAAACCAAAACAAAACTTTAGTATTATTAGGTCTCTATGAAATCCAGTAACTGTTCCAGCTTTATGTTAACTTGTTTATACGGTCTTCAACAGTTACATAGAGTTAAATATCTGGTTACTTTGATTTTCACACACACCTTTCATAGATATAAAAGTTAAACTTTTCCGTAATTAGAATTTGTTTTATGCAAATATTGTTTTCCCTGTATGGCCGTAAACTGCAGTAAATGTTAATATGCTTTCATCAACATTAACTTTGATATAAGGGACTGTACACTTCTAAAGGAAAAAAGTCTGCCGGCACATAATTTGGCATTGTCATATGTCATTCATTCGCAATGGATATTTTACATGATTTTTAAAATTGTAATTTTGAGCATAATTTATATCAAAAATCATATACATTTATACGCATTTCAAAGAAACTAAATATTTGTGTGCGCTTTTTTATGGGATGACTAAATACTGCAAGGTTTCAGATACTGAACTATTCATATACATGTACATGTATATGTATCGATTATTTCTTTTTTGTATTGTCCCTCTGTATCATTTACTACCGATCAAGCTGTATTAAATTGAGTCTTTTATTTAACATATTTTGTTAATTTTGTTGATAAGAAGTGTAATTTTCAGACACAAGAGAAGTGTAAAAATTATCTGTACCTGCCAAATGATAAAAAAAAAGCAGCGCAGTAGGGGGCATAGTGTTTCTGACAAACACATCTCTTGTTTCCTTACAAAATATTTGAAAAAGTGCTACCTATATATGATTTCTTCATTCTGAAAAGACTGAACTGCAATTCATTGTTTAAATGTTAATTTTGAAAATATTAATGCTAATGTTTATTTTTTGAAATAAAAGGTGATTAAAAAGACAATTAAAAGCATTATATGCATGATAAAATAACATATTATTTGATACAGAGCTGGCTTGATATTGTTGGGGTTTTCTTTTGCAAAAATTATGGGTGGTTGCTGTTATTGTGATTTTTTTATGATGACTTTAATTAAAGCACTTTCTTGTGGAACCAAACAAAACTTAATTTTTTATTAAAAATAAGACACTACGTAGACATGTGAGTCCCTTAACCCATGTATGCCTAGAGTCTAGATATAAAACCTTGGCAAACAGCGTAGATCCAGATGAGACGCTGCATGATGCGGCGTCTCATCAGTGTCTGCGCTGTTTGCTTAAAGGAATTTTTGTAAGAAATATTGTAATATAGAAATAAATGTACTAAACATCGCTATTTTTGGAAATAAATTGATCCAATTTATAAGGATGGGAGAGTCCACTAGGCATAAATGGGTTAAAATATGATGTGTGGTGATATTTGACCGTCTGAACTGTAGTTAGGAATAGATTATGGTCTTCATTATAGTGCCAATAACATTGCTGTTACACTTGTGATTATATTTGAAACTCCATTTATGTCATGTTGTGTTTTTCTTTTGAAGTTGAGGAAAATTACTGACAGTGCAATATGTATGTATATTTAGAAAACATATGTATAAACCGTATGTATATGTGTTTAAAGATGATATCTATGTGTTATGCTATGTATGTGTAAATGACTGCTACTATTATTATTGGGTGACTGCATGATTAATGACTACTTTTGTTATCAGTCTGTATAAAGCTTATCTGAATATTTGTCACAAAAATAAAATATACATGTAAATAAAAAATAAATGTTATACCATTTAGCATTAGTCATATTGAATGACTGGTATAATCAATTCTTTATCTCAATTAATACACCATGTAACAAAATGTAATAATAACAACCTAGAAATAATGTTTTTAATTATAAATTATGTCATTTTGTTTAATAATATTATCATTTAAAATGTAAGCGTATAGTCAATTCTCTGTTTGAGCTTTACTTGTTTACATCGATCAATACTTAATGATGTAAATAACATAAATTCAAGTTGTATGCAAAAAAAAGCAGAGAAATGAAGGTTTTACTTTACCATGTTTTATTAACCCATTTATGCCTAGCGTCTAGAAAAAAGGCCTTGGCATCAGCGTAGACCCAGATGAGACGCTGCATGATGCGGCGTCTCATCAGGGTCTGCGTTGTTAGCTTAAAAGAATTTCTGTAAGAAATTATTCTAAATATAGAAATAAATATACTAGACATCCCTAATTTTGGAAATAAATTGATCCAATTTAGAAGGATGGGAGAGTCCACTAGGCATAAATAGGTTAAGTCTATTCTATCTTGCCACCAATGTGCTATGAGTGATTTTTATACAGGTATAAAAGAAAAGTATGTTATATAATTATGTTCTTATTATGTGCGAGTGTACTGTATTGTTTTCTATGTTATTTACTAAGTTATTTATAATATGTGTTGAAAACCAAATGCATAATCACTTTCAGTTGCAAAACTAGATGTCTATTGATATAATAAAATGTGAATTTACATAAATTAAATGTGTTGTTTTATTTGTGTATTAACTATAACCATCAGTGTACATGTATTTGTATACCAGCCTCCGAGTGATGAACTAATTGTTTGTTCAAATCTGTTCGGCTGTCATAAGATGCCTTTCTCTGAGAAAACGGGGCTCAATGCATGTGCGCCCAGTGTCGTCCAGATTAGCCTGTGCAGTCCACACGGGCTAAACCCTTTTCTGCCTAGACTGGATTTTCGTATATAAGAGACTTTCTTTAAACGCACAATTTTCAATAAAAAAGGAAGTTATCGTCACTGATTTGACTGTGCGAACTGCAATTTACAACACTGCGCACATGCATTAAGGCCTGTTTTCCCAGCACTTTACGCACATGCATTAAGGCCTGTTTTCCCAGCACTTTACGACACTGCGCACATGCATTAAGGCCTGTTTTCCCAGCACACTACGCACATGCATTAAGGCCTGTTTTCCCAGCACTTTACAACACTGCGCACATGCATTAAGGCCTGTTTTCCCGACACTACGCACATGCATTAAGGCCTGTTTTCCCGACACTACGCACGTGCATTAAGGCCTGTTTTCCCAGCACACTACGCACATGCATTAAGGCCTACGCACAAGCATTAAGGCCTGTTTTCCCAGCACACTACGCACAAGCATTAAGGCCTGTTTTCCCGACACTATGCACATGCATTAAGGCCTGTTTTCCCAGCACACTACGCACATGCATAAAGGCCTGTTTTCCCAGCACACTACGCACAAGCATTAAGGCCTGTTTTCCCAGCACACTACGCACATGCATAAAGGCCTGTTTTCCCAGCACTTTACGACACTACGCACATACATTAAGGCCTGTTTTCCCAGCACACTACGCACATGCATTAAGGCCTGTTTTCCCAGCACACTACGCACATGCATTAAGGCCTGTTTTCCCAGCACACTACGCACATGCATTAAGGCCTGTTTTCCCGACACTACGCACATGCATTAAGGCCTGTTTTCCCAGCACACTACGCACATGCATTAAGGCCTGTTTTCCAAGCACTTTACGACACTACGCACATGCATTAAGGTCTGTAATCCCAGCACAGTACGCACATGCATTAAGGCCTGTTTTCCCAGAACTTTACGACACTACGCACATGTATTAAGGCCTGTTTTCCCAGCACACTACGCACATGCATTAAGGCCTGTTTTCCCAGAACTTTACGACACTACGCACATGTATTAAGGCCTGTTTTCCCAGCACACTACGCACATGCATTAAGGCCTGTTTTCCCAGCACTTTACGACACTACGCACATGCATTAAGGCCTGTTTTCCCAGCACACTACGCACATGCATTAAGGCCTGTTTTCCCGACACTACGCACATGCATTAAGGCCTGTTTTCCCAGCACACTATGCACATGCATTAAGGCCTGTTTTCCCAGCACACTACGCACATGCATTAAGGCCTGTTTTCTCGACACTACGCACATGCATTAAGGCCTGTTTTCCCGACACTACGCACATGCATTAAGGCCTGTTTTCCCAGCACACTACGCACAAGCATTAAGGCCTGTTTTCCCAGCACACTACGCACAAGCATTAAGGCCTGTTTTCCCAGCACACTGTGCACAAGCATTAAGGCCTGTTTTCCCAGCACACTACGCACATGCATTAAGGCTTGTTTTCTCAGAGCGAGATTCAATTTAATCTTTAGATTGGTAACAAGTATGGTAAATCTTTGGATTCAGCCAAGAAAAAAAACACGGCAATATTAATTGAAAATCTTTATTATGCCTAAGATTAAATCGTGTGACACAGACACAGTCTGACTAGGCACTATGCTTTAAGTATCATTGGAGATCGAAGAACGTATTCACCAGTCATTGCGTTGACTTAAGAAAAAAATGAATATTTTTCAAAATATTTTGTCCTCATAGTGTCAAACAGTTTAATATTACACGAATTTAATGCCTCTAACTACGCAATTTTTTATTTAAACTATGAGCGGACTCGTGTAGCTTATGAAGTCCTGATATGATATTTCGTCGCATAGTTACGGAATACGCCTATTATGGTTAATATAGTGGAGAGTTATTTTGTATTAGAACACTACAACTTTTTGATAATACATGTATTATCATCGTGTTCCCGCAATAAAAAGTCCCGTCGCGCTGGGTAACGGACACAACGTAGCATTGTAATAGATTGGACTGGTTGGTTCCTTTCTCATTGGAATGTGCGCTGGATAATACAACACAGATGTCTTTGGTGACAAGTGGCAGTGTCACATGTCATGTCTCTCGGCGACCACATTTTTAAATGTTGAAATTGCGTCCTTCCAGTTGGAAGTGCCGATGGCGATGAACCAGCCATCAGACTTGTCTTATCGACAAAGGAGAATACATTCAATACAAGATCATCTGACTGGTCCAAATGCTAGCTGCAACCCACTTACGTTTGAATGAAAGTTGTTCATGATTTTTCTTTCTGAAAGAACGTTTAGGGAAGTTGAGAACATGTGGATGATTTCGTGCATTTATATTGAACGCGAGTGGACGTGAATATTTTGATATATTGAATTTGTTAAGTAAATTTAAATAATAGCTATTATATCTGGAATCAAAAGCGTTCTTTTCAACTCTTTCTTTAAACTCGCAATCAAATGCATATTCCGGTTATTAGTTATAACACCTTTTTAACAAATTGTATTAAATGTCCAATCATGCAGGCGCTAATCGGCGTCGCTGATTATTATCGCAGTCATGATTTATGAGACATGGGTCGTTTGTTGCCGCGGAGTATGATGGTTCAGGATAGTGGATGATCAATCAACTGATACAGGGACTTATACAAACACTCGTATGTTTGTGTAAGTCCCTAACTTATGCGGCACGACGATTTACTTTAAACAACAGAGGAGGCGCGATTTTCTTATTTCAGATAAGAATATTTTCTACAAGTCGATTAATTGCGGCCCCAATGCCGACGTACACTTGCAACGCATGGTAATTCAGTAGGACGTAGTATGAGCCATTATATATGCGAATCAACTCCTTTAAACTATACCGTGAATTGCGAACACTTGTAAGGCAAAAACGTGTGTTTTGTAAATATTTGTGTTAACTATTTATGCCTAGCCTCTAGAAAAAGGCCTTGGCATGATGCGGCGTCTCATCAGGGTCTGCGCTGTTCGCTTAAAGGACTTTCTGTAAGAAATATTCTAAATATAGAAATAAATATACTAGACATCCCTAATTTTGGAAATAAATTGATCCAATTTAGAATGATGGCAGAGTCCACTAGGCATACATGGGTTGAAACAGTGTTGTGCACAGGCTCATCAGAAAAAAATATGCATGAAAAATTAACTGACTACCTGCATAAATGGCAACATATATTAAAGCCACAACAAAATATGCAACAAATCTCTTAAAATATTAGCTATTATCTACATTTATGCGTTCCACATGTAGTTGATTGATTAATTGATATAGTGCATGAACAAAAAAATACAGTTAAAAGGACATATATCTTTCTGTTTTCATTAAATTTACAAACATAAATACATAAATGTAGCATCACGGATGATCATATGAGTCGCGTTCTAAGAAAACGGGACTTAATGCGTGTGCGTAAAGTGTCATTCCATATTAATTAGGGGCGACACTTTCCGCCTAAATTGGATTTTTGCTAAGAAGATCCTTCATTTAAACGATAAATTGGATAAAAGCGGAAAGTGTCGTCCCTGATAAGCCTGTGCGGACTGCTCTGGCTAATCTGCGACGACACTTTACGCACATGCATTTTGCCCAATTTTCACAGAACAAGACACATATGTCTGGGATTTGAAATATTGGTACACTCGGTATACATGTACTTAGTGTTAAATATATACAAGCTTCATATGTATATGTAAGCTAACTAGCACTTAATACTACTGAACGATAAATCAACAAATCAAACAAATACAATGCCCCTCCTCGTTACGTGTCCGGTCCCTTCAAAACTGCTGAAGTCACTGCTAACGTCACTGGCTATTGTCTCAAATTCACATCTGTCCATGGTGCCGTCACATAACTCGCGCATGTATCTACAGACGAATCCACCATTGGCGCCGGCAGTGTATTCTCCATTAATTGTCCCGTCAAGTTCGTCGGAAACGTGAGCGCTCGCAGTGCAACCACCGTCGACGGGAGACCTGCATTCGAGCTTTGGTGCATTTGAATAAACCTCGGTGCTCAACCTCGTGAAGCATCTTTTCGAAATGGTTTCGTCGGACAGGACAAGGCTGCCGTCGACAGCAATATACCCAATGTTTAAGACGTCAACGATGGAGCGACGCCTGTCGTCAAAGATGCGGCTTTCATGCTGCAGAAAACCTTTGTCTAGGATAGAATTATGTGTGTCGATCGCAAAGACATCCGATTCTTCCGATATGTCCTTCTGCCAACTTGGTCGGTGCCGGTCAGATCGTGGATTGGAAGTTTGCCTTCTCAAGCAGGATCTTTGGCGACAGCAACACGATCTTGACCTTTGTCTGTGTTTTGTATGCGGGGTCTTCCTGATTTTGATGCCGACGAGGGTGATGTTCGAGTTCCCACTCCGGCGTTTGGTGGTAGAATGCGACTGTTTTATCTTTACATCTGAATAACCGTCGGCTTGTCGGCATCTGATAGATCCACGTCGCTCCGTCGGCGTTCCCATGTCATAGCATATAATCCGACGACACGTCGTCTTCGTTGGGCGTTTCGGCGTCGCCGTATTGAAGTCCGACATAATGATTCCGGTCGTGACGTCACCAATTGCTGTATCGGTTTTATGCTCGCTTTGTGTATAAGAATTCTGGTGCATTTTCGGACTGCTTTCTGTACATGCAGAAATTTTATCAGCGTTTATTTCAGTGTCTGTTTCCAATCGTTTAAAGGGATTTTCGTATCGTCGGTGAGATTTTTTTCTCTTTAAAGTATCAGCAAGAAATTTCTTTAGGATCGCTAATTTTCCATCTTTTGGTTCCAATAGCTGTTCAGATCCACTTGCATTTGCGGTTTGCTGTCTTCGAATCTTTCGTATAGTTTTATGCACAGATCTTCTGATTTTCTTTGCTACATTCATGTTTGCAACAGTGATATAGCTTACAACGACTGTATGAATGGTGATCCTGGAAACATTACTGAGTTAAATACATGTAATCGAACGGAAATTTAAATCAAAATTGAATTCGCACATTTTTATCTTGACGATCAAATCGCGTGGTTATTATTAACCATAAACGTGTTAAATCAGAGCGAATCTGTTTATTATTATCGTCACGTTTTGTGACAATTATGCAGGACCAGTTGACACGTGTGATATAGATCAGATTGTTGGAACCACAGGTGGTTAGCGTGTGGCTATGCTATTAATTAGTGAAAACATCATTTTGAATGATAAATAATCATATAATAACGAAAAATTAACTTTTCTGAAAAAAAATATTTCACTATCAAATATATATATATTTGATAGTGAAATATTTTTTTTCAGAAAAGTTAATTTTTCGTTATAATATGATTATTTATCATTCAAAATGATGTTTTCACTAATTAATATTATAGCCACACGCTAACCACCTGTGGTTGGAACGATAATCTCTTTCTTTTTTCATTTGCTCGAGCGTGTATGTCATTTAATTAATTAAATACTGACAGTACCAGCGCGATAAGCGCGTTAAGACACTACCTGAATTGAAACATTTTCCGTTGGCATGTTCTGTGAAGGAAAATCCGTTCATACAATTTGAATTACTAGAATTTCAGAAAATATTGAAAAAGTGCAGATCTTTGTTACCATTGGTTTTGTTTTTTAAACTACGCCAGGAATAGAAAATGCTCGAACTAATTTAAATAAAAAACACAATCATTTTATGAATTGTATTTAAAGAGATGGTAGGCTTGAGTATATGTAAAACAATCTAAGCTTCACAAAAAATATTAATAACATAAAAAAAATACATTTTTGGAGAATGCAGGACTCGTTTTAGTGCATACTCTATTCAAACAAAAGCTATATATCTAATAACCACATGACCAAAAGATTGATTTTAATCTTACAATGTATTTAAACATTATAGTATAGCTTCGTTGGAAAACTATTAATTTTACGTTTCTCTAATTAAACATTACCAGCATTTTATGTCCCCCAGTCTATACTGGGGGACATATTGTTTTTGCCCTGTCTGTTTTTTGGCTTGTTGGTTTGTTTGTTTGCGCCTAACTTTAACAATGGCCATAACTTTTGCAATATTGAAGATAGCAACTTGATATTTGGCATGCATGTGTATCTCATGAAGCTGCACATTTTGAGTGGTGAAAGGTCAATGTCATCCTTCAAGGTCAAAGGTCAAATATATGGGGGGATATAGTGTTTCACAACACATCTTGTATGTTTATATTTTCATTGAGTTCTAATGTGCGTGCAAAGTGTATACTTGTTGTGTTGTTTGTTGTTGTTGCAAAATCATATTTTGCCTCTAGAAGGCTTTCAATGATAGAATAGCGCATGCTTCAACTTCTATAATTGCGCACATTGTTGGGGATGTATAAGCTAGCCTACAGCTTTATAATAGCTAGAATACCTTTAAAATCAGAAAACGGCTATAGTGCTAGACATTCATATAGCCTGTATTGCTAAAATAGAATACGCACGTTACTTTTAGAAAGTGACTGACCACAGGAGTACATTAAGCATTACCTTTGTATGAGTACAGAATCAACATAACTACACTTGCATTACGGTAATTATTTTCGTTTAAAGGAAGTCCCTTTTTACCGAAAATCTAGTTTAAGCGGAAAGTGTCGTCCTTGATTAGCCTGTGCGGACTGCACAGGCTAATCTGGGACGACACTTTACGCACATGCATTGATACCCAGTTTTCTCAGAACAAGACACTAAATGTGTTGCTGCGGCTGTTATTGTTGCACTGAAATAAGCTGTTAACAGGACCTCTTTACAGATCAAATTGACTTTCTTCCTTAAGTTTTGGAGAATATCCTACTGAAAAAAGACAAAGCACATCAACGCGATTTCCTCTTTAATTAGAATCTCGTTAATTATGAAAACACGTCCGTAAACATGACTTTCAAAATGCACGACAATATTATTTTAAGTTTGCACATTTTATATACCATGATCATCACATTCTTAAAGTAGCCGTTTACAGCAGTTTGAATTCAAATCTGTTGTTTGTTGTGTTTTTAAGTCAAATTCGCAGCTTTCGCTTTCGCAGATATAATAATAATACACAAAATACCTCATTTATGTCATGAACAAAAATGCAATAAAAAGAAGAAAATACATATATTTGTTATTTGATATCGCAACATCGAAAATGGCGTCAAAAGGTCTGCCCATTCACTTTCGTAAGTGATCCTCGTGTGAAGTATCATTTTAACCCATTTATGCTTAGTGGACTCTCCCATCCTTCTAAATTGGATCAATTTATTCCCAAAATTAGGGATGTCTAGTATATTTATTTCTATATTTAGAATATTTCTTACAGAAATTCCTTTACGCAAACAGCGCAGACCCTGATGAGACGCCGCATGATGCGGCGTCTCATCTGGGTCTACGCTGTTTGCCAGGGCCTTTTTTCTAGACGCTAGGCATAAATGGGTTAATTTCTTCAGTTATTTTAGAGTTGGATTCGGACAGACGGACGTTCGATTATGTTACTTAATATGATATACATCGAAGTTTATTTCGTTGGAGATACGAATTCTACCAGACGGACTAATCGTTAGACTGGGTGACATGATACACATACAGTATAACGAAAGGATAGTCGGAGGGGCGGGGGACTAAACAGTGTAAACACGATTTCATTACATAACATTTGATTGATGACTATTATCATAATATATTTAAATCACTTTCTGTAAAGCTGCAAATTAATGTATGTAAAATAAATTGCGTATCACTTTGTGAAGAATTCGACTGGGACTTACCTTATTCACTCGTGTAAAAAGGATATCGTTTAAATGTGTGAAACATATTAATTGCGCAAAATAGGACAATTATAAGTGAAATTGAATATTCTAACAATTCGTGGTTGCATATTTGTGTGTGAGAAAAAAACCGTAGGTAATGCATATCTAACGTTAGGAGTTCGTTTCAAGTATTAAGAGGTTGGCTCTAAAAACCCGTTTTTGTAAAGCAACACACATGTTAATTAAGGCTATAGTTTTCTTCCATTTATTTAACGAATAATACAATATAACAGTGTTTCAAACTTTCCAACGAATGTACATGTTAATGGTTAACAAATAAAATATCCCTTCTTTCCTCTTGTCATCGCACAGCACAACTGCTTCGGACGTTAATGTCCTACTCGTCGACGTAACATTGATTTAACGTGACGTGCTAGAACGTGCTTGACACTGAATCGTTCTTTCTCGTCGGCAATGTCTTTTTCACACTTTATCGGCAACGTTAGAATCCACATGGAAGTCGCCGCCGGCTTGCAGACTAGCTCGCGAGTAAATCCCAATAGAAAATTATTTAAAAAACAGTGAAAATATGTTTGTCAATGATGGAGACACAGCATTGCGTCGGGAGAAATACGAATGTTTCTTCAGAAGATATGCATCCGAGTACGATAGCAATTGAGCGCCGTTTGTCAAACAATCCGCTGTCGACAGGGCAGAATGTTTTGTCCCACCAATTCTTGCCAGTCTGAATCAGCAAACGATTTACGGAGGAGTCCGGAGATAGCCGATGTATCACGATTGCAATTCTTCCATTAGAATCGTCGGCTGGTTATTTCATATTCTTTTCGGCGACGGTCATATGTTGGAAGTTCTTATTGACAACAGAAAATATAACGTCGTCTACACTTAGGGGCTGATTCACGTATATCCTCTTGGTTATTTGTACTGTCTACTAGTGTCATACGTGAGTTTTCATTTCTCCCTAGTCGCGCGCTGAAGGAATAAGCTCTCTGTCTTTTTCCATCACTGTCGGCGGCCTGACTGCATCTAGTAGATTGACGTCTATCCGTACGAATGACTCGGTCGCTGTAGAGTTGTCGGCGACCAGGCGTCATTACAAACAGCGTTGGGGTCTCAGATCCACTGTCCGACATTTTTATGCTGGATGTGACGTCATCACGTGGTTCATCATGCCAATTGCAATTTGCGTTGCTCTGCGTTGGTCGATTGGATTTCGTTTGATATATATGCTCATTAACTTTTACCGTGTAAATTTCATTAACTAGTCGCTCGTCTGTTAATTTCACGTGTTTAAATGGGTTTTCGAACTTCCTACGAGATTGTTTTATTTTCACTTTATCCGCCAGAAATTTCTTTACTCCAGTTAGTTTTCTGTGTTTTGGTTCGAGCAGATCTCTATTACCACTTGTGCATCCGGTTTTTTGTTTTCGAATTTTGCGCATAGCTTTTGTTACCGAATCATTAATTATGTTTGCAATCCCCATTTTTACTGATTTGCCAGTTTAATTTGATTTCTAATAACGTTTTTGTGTGTGGACTTTTCTGGATTATATACGGTTTCTTTTCTGACACGTTTCCGTTATTTAGATTGCATATTTTTATCATAGCGTTCACATCGCGTATCGCAAATTACACAAGATTGGTGGAGCGATATCCGTGTAACACTATTGGCGAGGGATGTGACAATTGTCTGGGGCTGTTGGCACGTGCGTTGCATATCAGATCACGCGTCACGTCGCAATATTGTTTGATAGTATCTTTGGTTCTTACTGGAACGTGTGAAAGGAACTGGTGCATAGGAATTTATGGTCATTTATGGTCGATTTGTTGAACAGCTTCGTACCTTAAAAAATTCAAGTTGATTTTGGCGTTCAAAATAAAAATCAGGACGCATTTTTTCTTTCGCAACTATAACACAGCTCTGTCAGAACCTAATGTATTGAATGGAAACTTCACAAATAATATCGGGATCATCATCCAAGATCACTGACCAGTTACCATACATCTGGCTTCCAATTTAGCAGAATTATGTCCCTTTTTGTACACGTAAAATAAATGTTAGCCTTTGAGTGCAATCACTCCTTTTCTGTTTCTATTACACTCCTAAAGTTGAAACTTCGCACATGTTATCGGCATTATTAAGTGATGTCACTTAACCAGGCTTTTAATATGAGCCGCGTTCTCGGAAAAAAAAATGGTTTAACCCTTTGCATGCTGGGAAATTTGTCGTCTGCTAAAATGTTGTCTGCTGAATTTCTAAAATTAGCATTTTCTTTGAATTTTTTCAAAGAATACTATCAGAATAGCAAACAGTTTGGATCCTGATGAGACGCCACATTCTGTTTGCAAAGGCCTTCAAAATTCGGTTCCAGCACTGAAAGAGTTAATGTTAAAAACTGGTTTAATGCATGTGAGTATAGTGTCATCTCAGATAAGCCTGTGCAGTCTACACATGCTAATCAGGGACGACACTTTCCACTTTCCGCTTAAATACTATTTTTCGCGTTAATAGAATCTCTTCTTAATCAAAATCCAGCTTCGATTGGAAAGTGTCTTTTCTGATTAGCCTGTTCGGATTGCACAGGCGCATCCGAGATGACACTTTACGCACATGTATTAAACCAGTTTTTCTTCCACAGCGCTAATCAATATATCAAGCTTGCAAGGAGGACATAGCATGGCATTGATGTATGCCCCAGCTGGCTCAAGGCCAATGCCGCTGTTACTAAAAACTGTTTCCGCTTGCTTGAGGATGCTCAATTAGATACATTAAATAAATTGGCTAAACGTTGCAAACCTGGTTTCGCGACGTTGCAACTTTTTTGCTGTAATTGAATAATTTAAGTTCGAAGCTTACACATATATCGATTACTTCTACGTGTATTAAACACCAAATAGAACATAGAATGCGGGATACTATCGATGCAGAAGAAAAAGTTAGCGTGATAAGGTATGACAGCTCTAGTTTTAGAAATCTGTTTTGCATAGTGAACTAATTATTTAAATTATTTTACTCACATTATATAAAGTTCTAAAACTCATAACTAAATATATTCGATGTGAATAGCAATCTTTTTAAAGCATTCACACTAATTCGACCCAGGATATAAAACAGTAATATAAGTTAAACAGTTCGAGAAGGTTTGTCAAAAACCTGTTAAGTGCAATACAATTTTACGTTCATAAAATACACGCTTATAAAAAGGCCAAATGTGCATGTTTTGCTCGAGATGCATATCGCCTCATATGCGACTTTTCCATTTCAAGAGAATATTTACATCCTTTTTTCCTCATTGTGTCACACCGGGTGACAATAACGTAGTGACGTCACCATCTATGTATAGAATGGTTTTTCGTGGTATAAATGTCTACGTAACGGACACAGTTTAAAAAAATATATATATTAAAAACAATAAAACCAGACTGGCGTCTTCAACATTTTTATAAACAAATATTTCTCCAATAAATAAACCATTAATCAATACAGTTTCAAAATAACAAAAAACAATTCCAATTTAATCACGTCACCTCTTTCTTCACCAACACTGCTGACGTCACTAGTTAACGTGTTTACCTCTATTCAACCTGACGTAATATAAGTCGCTCAAGCACCCCACGCATGGTGCCGTCTGATTGGTGTATAAAAGCGATGTATTCGCCGACAACGAAGATACTAGCCAGGAAGTAAATCCCATTAGCCTCTGCCTTTGCGCAATTAATGAGAATCATCACGTCTGAAATTGAGTCGTGTTCTGAGAAAACTGGGCATAAAGCGTAAAGCGTCGTCCCAGATTAGCCTGTGCAGTCCGCACAGGCTAATTAGGGACGCCACTTTCCTCCTTAATTGGATTATTGCTAAGAAGAGACTTCATTTAAACGAAAAATGTCATAAAAGCGGAAAGAGTCGTCCCAAATTAGCCTGTGCGGACTGCACAGGCTAATCTGGGACGACACTTTACGCATAAGCATTACGTCCAGTTTTCTCAGAACACGACTCAATTCCCAATTGATAAGCTCATCGTCGTCATTTTGTCTGGGAGGACTATTACAATCCATTCTTCACATGTTCGTTAATGATATCACCTTTGTCTATCAACAGGTCATATAGCGTGTTCCTGGTACAAGTGTATGGTGGAGCGATATCCTTTAAAAACTTTTTCCCGATGTGGCGCAATTATATTACGGAGAAGTTGACAAATGTGTTACATATGAAATCACGCGTGGGATAAGCGCATATCGATGCCTTGTTGAGTTGCATCTTTCATCTAACTGAACGTGGTAAGGGGGTGGGAAATACAGGTCTATGCTCAATTAGTAACCGTTGGCCATTTCAGGTAGTGGTACGTATGCAAACATATACAAACAGTATATGTCCCTGGACATTTTAAGATGGAGTTCTGGAGTTACATATTGGTACATCTATTGTTACTCTCTACCTGAAGGCACTTAAGCATCCCACGCTTAATCCCTCGACGTCGCTGTTCATGTAAGCTTTATTCATGGTGCCGTCGTTTAGCTGCGAACTCGCGTTGTTCTCGTATTCGGCGAGAAGACTTGCCCGGAAGTCAATCCCATCACCGTCGGTCACAGTGCAAACACTTAGAATTACTGAATCCACAGTTGAAAAGCACATTGTCGGCATACCCACGTTCAGGACGAGAGTGCCGTTGGCAGCGATGTACCCGATATTAAGTACGTCGACAATGGAGCGACGTTTGTCAAACAGACTGCTGTCGACTCGCATGAACGCTGAGTTTTTAGCGGTGTAAAGTCTCGCATCCGAAGCGATCGTTGTGTCTAAATGTATTGGTCGGCACCGAACTCTACTTGGAACAGGAGACCGCCTTTTACATGTCGTTTCACGACAACTACACGACATTGCTCATGTCCGCCTTTTGGTGGTTTACCAATAACCATGCCGTCGGTTATTTGAAATGTGGCCTGTTGTTAAATATGCATTTCCACTTTGCCGTTGTCCTCCGCTACAAGAAGTAGCTCTTTTTCGCTTTACACCATCGACATCGTCGGTCTTTCGGCATCGGATAGATCGCTGTTTTTCAGTCCGAATTCTTTTGACGCTACAGATTCGTCGGCGATATGTTGTCGTTACTGAACGCTTTGGGGTCTCTGATCCACTTCCCAACATTCCTCTTCCGGTTATGACGTCAACATGCTGTGAATCACGAGAATATTCTTTGTCCTCAGTTGTTTTGTTAGATGTTGTTGGTTTTACGTGATTGTGAACTTTGACTGTGTACGTTTCGTTAATCAGTCGCTCATCGATGAGTTTCGAGTGTTTAAATGGTTTTTCGCGCTTCCTGTGAGATTTCTGTCTCTTCAGACTGTCCGCAATAATTTTTTTTAATTTCGGTTAATTTGCTATCTTTCGGCTCCAATAGCCTTTCATAACCACTTGTACTTCCATGTTTCTGTTTTCGAAATTTGCGCATAGTCACGTATTTGCTTATTTTATTTGCAATGTCCATTTTGCTATCAGTAAGTGAATGCTATGCTTTTTCTGACTTTCCTGGTTTATATACTGGTTTTTAATCAGTAACAATGTCGTTAATTTCTCGTGTCGCTAATTACGCTTGTATTGTGGAACTACTTATGTGGAAAACAATAGTCACGAGGTGTGACAATTATATTGGGATGTTGACACACGTGCTATATCTCAGATCGCTTGTATCGCAATCTTCTTGTTCGTGATGTTATCGTTTATGCTTGCTCAAACGTGCAAGGGAGAGCGGAATGGGCGTCCAATTAACAAGTTTATTGTTAGGTGAATTTAAGAAAGATTGCGCAATATCACAGATTTATACCCGTATAAAAATATTGCTATTGTGTGATCGATTGAGGTGTTTTCTATGAAGAAAGAATATTATTATGTCACTATTTAGTTTGCTGTCACACTACTTCAATGTGGAAATCACTGAAATATTATGTTTGAATAGGTCCCTGTGTTATTTGAAAGATCACTCTTTAGACGGAAACATTACCAGTATTGCTGTGTTATATTTTTAAAGAAATACTCGTGTATGCCCCGATAATATAACAACTTGTTAATAACCATATATATTAAATCATATTAAATTTAGAACATCGTTTAATTTGATAAAGAGGGAACGTTTAAACAGTATTTTTTGTGTAAGCTTTGTCGGTTTTGTTTTGTACACCAATTTAAGTGTGATTTGTTTGTTATGAAACATTCTTGCGGAACGGCGGTTAATTATATGCTTGTTATAAATGTACATACAGCGTAGAAATATAAAAACGACAATATTGATTTAGGAAAATCGAATGAGTATTATTTTGAAAATGGTTGGATGGCTTAGAAGGACGATGGACTTCGTTAATTCATTGACTTGTAATAAATGTACATGCAGCGTAGAAATATAAAAACGATAGTCTTGATTTAGGAAAATCGAATGAGTATTATTTTGAAAATGGTTGGATGACTTAGAAGGAAGATGGACTTTGAATCTGCTCGATTCCCAGCCCCACCAAATAACTTGTGTGCGGATTGACCATAGTTTTATGTTGACGGCCTATCTCCCGTACCATTAAAACAAATATCTCTTTAGTTATTTTTGTGGGAAAAGCAATCGTACGAGAGCTTATCCCACAAATGTGTGAGTTAGTTAACTTACTGGAGATGTATGAGTATAAACGTTGCTGACGCTTGTTTCTAATCCAGTTTGAATTATTTATGGCATAGTAAGGACATGTCATGTTACAATTGTTATTTTAACTGCTTACATTTAAACTTATTAGCCACCGCTATTTAATATACCGTACCTTTGAAACACGTTTGAAAACGGCGAAAGAATTAAATAAAAATTCAAATGAACGACCGAACGAAAAAAGCAAAGCATAGCCAACCCAAGAGAAGAGACCAAGCAAGCAGACAAACCTGATTTAAGAAAGACTCATTTAGAACGTGAAAACGGTTTTGATTGGCATGTCACGAAGATTTGAGCTACATGGAAAACCTATCAAACATAAACGTTATGTATTTTATTTTCGGAGTATATATCTATACGGCCGTTAATCTCTGGAGCCACCTCCTTTTGAAGACGCAATAAAAAGAAGAGTCTGTAATACCTGTAATTAAAAGGAGTAGTTATGAACAGGTAGTTTTCGAAAATGTTGCAGAAATTTACAGATAAGTATCCTTCCTAATTCAACCATGTGAACAATTATTTACGTACTAAATTGGGTTGTGATTGTAGGCTTCTGAACAGTTGTGTATGAATTCATCTTTTAAGTAAGATAAAATAAATATCCCTAGAAAGAGCTGTCTATGCTGGCCATGGGTCATGTTTAAAGACAGGAAGTTTTCGAAAATGTTTCAGAAATCTGCTGCGTGTCTATGCTGGCATTGGACCCATATATTTCGCGATAATTTATTCAGTAAGAACAATAGACGGACATTCAATTGGGCAAGTGTTCTAAAGATATGTTTAGGGAACTTACATGCAATTTTCTATTTGCCTCAGACATTTGTAATTCTCATTTGAATATTAATTTATTCAATAGTTAAATTTCATTTAAATAATTTTTTTTTATTCTCACTGTATGGTTTTGTCATTTGAATAACCTTGCAATTATGCTTATGTTTGCTTACACGCGTGTGTTTTGTGATAAATACGGTGAGATTTTGGCATGCTTTTCAGTCGGTTTTACTCTTCACTACACACAGCGCTTTTGATTAACCTTTTGAAGGCGACGACACTTTTAAAAATATTGTGTATGTATGTTTCATGTTGTATGTATAAAACCTGAATGAAACCTAAATTACAAAAACAGTTCGTCACGTGCCTGAAGAAAAAGACCAGCGGGTTCAACACGATTTTTTTCCCTTGTAATGTTTTCGGAGTTTTATTAATTTCATTTATTTGTTCATAAGGTTCGTGTTAATTTTCGGGACTCTATTATATGTGAGATTGAATGCTTAAATTCTATAACTTACACTATTTAAAGATTTTAAGGACATGAAGTAATACCATATGAACAAAGTGTATAATGATTCAGTAAAGCAACTTATGAAGCATCAATTAGATAACAGAACACGTTTTTGAATCGGGCTAATGCAAAATAATGAGTTTAACAGGTCAGGGACGGAACGATACATGTCAAAATACAAGGGTTTTAGGAAATATGTTAATTATAACGCAATTTAACCTGGATTTTTTACAAAGGCCTTTTACCTGAGCATGATTTACCATATGTTGCATATGATATGCGTTTGATATGCGACGTTCTTTTTTTACAAGAAACATGTTTACCAAAGATCTTTAAATAAACACGTATTGATGGATCTTTGATGTTTACATATGTACATAATATTATTGTTATAAATATCTGCTTATCGGACACAGTTTTAATAAAAAAATCATTTAAAACAACAAAAACTTGTTTTGTTGACATTTTAATAAACAAACATCGCTTCTATGATATTAACAATAATCAATAAAATTTCGTTTTAAACAAAATCACAACCCCTTTTGATCACGTGACCGCTCTTATCAATGCCGCTGCTGACCACACTGACCGACGTGTCAACTTAGCCTCGATTCAATGTGACGTCAGAGAAGGCACTTAAGCATCCCACGCTTAATCCCTCGACGTCGCCGTCAATGTAGGCTTTATTCATAGTTCCATCGGTTAGCTGCGAACTTCCGATGTTATCGCATTCGGCTAAAAGACTTCCATGGAAATCAATCTCATCAGCGTCGTTCACAGAGCAATCACTTATAATCGCTGAATTCAAAGTTGAGAAGCACATCGTCGGCATGTCCTCGTTGAGGACTAGAGTGCCGTCGGAAGCGATGTACCCGATATTAAGTACGTCGATAAACGAGCGACGCTTGTCAAACAGACTGCTGTCGAATCGCATGAACGCTCTGTCTAAGGCAGAGTTTTCAGCGTTGTCAAGTCGCGCATCCGAAGCGCTCGTTGTGTTTAAATGTATCGGTCGGCACCGACAACTCCTTTGAACAAGAGACCGCCCTTTACATGTCGTTCCACGACAACAACACGAAATTGCTCTTGTTCGCCTTTTGGTAGTTGACCTAGAACCATGCCGTCGGTTATTTGAATTGTGGTCTGTTGTTATATATGCATGTCCACTTCGCCGCTCTCTTCCGCTACAAGAAGTAGCTCTTTTTCGTTTGACACCATCGACGTCGTCGGTATTTCGGCATCGGCTATAAGGCTGTTTTTCAGTCCGAATTTCTCTGTCGCTACAGATTCGTCGGCGACATGTTGTCGTTACCGAACGCTTTGGGGTCTCTGATCCACTTCCTAACATTCCTCTTCCGGTTGTGACGTCAACACGCTGTGAATTACGATGATATCCTTTGTTCTCAGCTGGTTTGTTAGATGCTGATGGTTTTAAGTGATAATGAACGCTGACTGTGTAAGTTTCGTTAATCAGTCGCTCAGCGATGAGTTTCGCGTGTTTAAATGGTTTTTCGTGCTTCCTGCGAAATTTCTGTCTATTCAGACTGCCCGCAAGAAATTTCTTCACTTCGGTTAATTTGCTATCTTTCGGCTCCAATAGCCTTTCATAACCACTTGTACTTCCATTTTTATGTTTTCTAATTTTGCGCATAGTTTTTGTCACGTATTTGCTTATTTTATTTGCAATGTCCATTTTGCCGTCAGTAAGTGAATGATATGCTTTTCGGACTTATCTGGTTTATATACTGGTTTATAATCAGTAACATTTTCGTTAATTAGATTACATATGATTATCAACGCGATCATATCGCGTGTCGCTAATTACGCTTGTATGGTGGAGCTAGTATGTGGAAAACAATTGTCACGAGGTGTGACAATTATATGGGGATGTTGACACACGTTTTAATCTTAGATCGCTTATAAGATAAGCTTGTATCGCGATCTTGTTCGCGATGTTATCGTTTATTCCTGCTCAAACGTGGTTAGGAGAGCAGAATGGGCGTCCAATTAACAAGTTTATTGTTAGGTGAATTTAAGAAAGATTGCGCAATATCACAGATTTATACCAGTATAAACAATATTGATATTGTGTGATCTATTGAGGTGATTTCTATTACGACAGGACATTATTGTGTCAGTATTTATTTTACCGTCACACTTCATCAATGTGGAAATCACTGAAATATTATATTACTTAAGAGATCATTCTTTAAACGGAAAATTTACCAGAATTGCAGTGTTATATTTATTAAAAAATACTCGTTTAAGCCCCGTTAATATAACAGCTTGTTATTAACCATTATATATTAAATCATATTGAATTGAGAACATCGTTAAATTTGATATAGAGGGAGCGTTTTAAAAATTATTTTTTGTGTAAGATTTGTATTGTTTTGCGTTTTTGTTTTGTACATTATTTAAGTGTGATTTTTTGTTATTTTACAATCTTGTGGAACGGCGATTAATTCATTAACATGTAATAAATGTACATGCAGCGTAGAAACATATAACGATAATCTTGATTTATGGAAAATCGTATGAGTATTATTTTGAAAATGGTTGGATGGCTTAGAAGCATGGACTTTGAATCTGCTCGATCCCCAGCCCCACCAAATAACTTGTGTGCGGATTGACCATAGTTGTATGTCGAAGGCCTTTCTCCCGTACCATTTTTTTCAAATATCTGTTTAGTTATTTTGTTGAAAAAGCCATTGTACGCGAGCTTATCCCACAAATGTGTGATTTGGATAACTTATTGGAGATGTATTAGTATAAACGTTGCTGACGCTTGTTTCTAATCCAGTTTGAATTGTGCACGGTATAGGAACGATATGGCATGTTACAATTGATATTTTAACTGCTTACATTTAAACTTTTTGGCCACCGCTATACGTTTGAAACACTTTTGAATACGGTGAAATAATTACACAAAAATGCAAATGAACGAACGATTGAAAAAATCCAAGCTTAGCAAAGCCAAGAGAGCAGACCAAGCAAGTAAACCTGATTTGAGACACAGTAAAACGTGAAAACGGTTTTGATTGGCATGTCACGAACGATTTGAGCTACCTGAAAACATAGCAAACAGAATTGTTATATTTTTGTTTACGACGTATATGTCTCCACGGCTTTTGCGCCACCTCCTTTGGAAGACGCCATAATAAAAAGAGCCTGTATTACATGTATTTCGAAGGAGTAGTTAAGGACAGTAAGTTTTCAAAAATGTTGTACAAATCTACAGACTAGTAGGCTTCGTAATTCAACCATGTCAACAATTATTAACGTCCTAAAGTGGGTTGTGACTGTACAGTTGTGTATAAATTAAATATCCATAAAAAGAGCTGACTATGCTGGCCTTGGGCCTATACGTTTAGCAATAATTTATGCATTAAGAACAATAGACTGAAATCGAATTGGGCAAATGCTCTAATGATATGGTTAGGGAACTTACGTGCCTCAGAAAGTTGTAATTCTCATTTGAATATTAAATTATTCAATAGTTAAATTTTATTTAAATCATTTTTTTGTATTCTCCTGATTGTTTTGTCATTTGAATAACCTTGCAATTAGGCTTATGTTTGTTTACACGCGTGTGTTTTGTGATAAATACGGTGAGATTTTGGCATGCTTTTCAGTCGGTTTTACTCTTCACTACCCACAGCGCTTTTGATTAACCTTTTGAAGGCGACGACACATTTTAAAAATATTGTGTATGTATGTTGCATGTTGTATGTATAAAACCTGAATGAAACCTAAATTACAAAAACAGTTGGTAACGTGCCTGAAGTAAAAGACCAGCGGGTTTAATTTTTTTCCCTAGTAATGATTTTGGAGTTTTATTTATTTTATTGATTTGTTCATAAGGTTCGTCTTAATTTTCGGGACTCTTATATATGTGATATTGAATGCTTAAGTTCTAAAGTTTACACTTTTTAAAGATTTAAAGTACATGAAGTTTTACCATATGAACAGACTATATAATGCTTCAGTAAAGCAACTAAGGAAGCATCAATTAGATAACAGAACACGTAGTTGAACCGGGCTATAGGGCCAAATTATGAGTTTAACAGGTCAGCAACGAAACGATATTTCTAAAAAAACTAAGGTCGTAGGAAATATGTTAAATATAACGCAATTTTACCTGGAAAAGCAAGCTTCTTTTTCAAAGGCCTGTACCTGAGCATTAGTTACCACATGTTGCATATCGTTTGATATGCGACGTTCTTTTTTTACAGGAACGTATTTCCCAAAGATCTTTAAATAGACATTTGTTGATAGATCATGGACTTTTACTTATGTACATAATATTATTGTTATAAATATCTGCTTATCGGACACAGTTTCGAATAAAAAAATTTATTTACAACAACAAAAACTTGCATTGTTGACATTTTAATAAACAAACATCGCTCCAAATATATTTACAATAAACAATACTTTTTTTTTCAAATAAAATCAGAACCCCTCTTGGGCACGTGACCTCTCTAGTCACTTCCGCTGAACGACGTGCCAACGAAGCCTCGATTCAATGTGACGTCAGAGAAGGCACTTAATCATCCCACGCTTAATCCCTCGACGTCGCCGTCAATGTAGGCTTTATTCATAGTTCCGTCGGTTAGCTGCGAACTCCCGATGTTATCGCAATCAACTAAAAGACTTTGAAGGAAGTCAATCCCATCAGCGTCGTTCACAGAGCAATCACTTATAATCGCTGAATTCAAAGTTGAGAAGCACATCGTCGGCATGTCCTCGTTGAGGACTAGAGTGCCGTCGAAAGCGATGTATCCGATATTAAGTACGTCGACAATAGAGCGACGCTTGTCAAACAGACTGCTGTCGACTCGCATGAACGCTTTGTCTAGGGCAGAGTTTTCAGCGGTGTCAAGTCTCGCATCCGAATCACTCGTAGCATCTAAATGTATCGGTCGGCACCGGCTACTCCTTCGAACCGGAGACCGCCTTTTACATGTCGTTGCACGACAACAACACGACATTGCTCTTGTTCGCCTGTTGGTGGTTGACCCAGAACCATGTCGTCGGTAATTTAAATTGTGGTCTGTTTTAAAATAGACATATTCACTTCGCCGTTGTCCTCCGCTACAAGAAGTAGCTCTTTTTCGTTTTACACCATCGACGTCGTCGGTCTTTCGGCATCGGCTAGATGGCTGTTGTTCAGTCTGAATTACTCTGTCGCTACTGATTCGCCGGCGACATGTTGTCGTTACTGAACGCTTTGGGGTCTCTGATCCACTTCCCAACATTCCTCTTCCGGTTATGACGTGAACATGCTGTGAATTACGATGATATTCTTTGTTCTCAGCTGGTTTGTTAGATACTGTTGGTTTTAGGTGATTATGAACTTTGACTGTGTAAGTTTCGTTAAACAGTCGCTCAGCGATGAGTTTTGCATGTTTAAATGATTTTTCGTGCTTCCTGCAAGATTTCTGTCTCTTCAGACTGTCCGCAAGAAATTTCTTCACTTCGGTTAATTTGCTATCTTTCGGCTCCAATAGCTTTTCATAACCACTTGTGCTTCCATTTTTTTGTCTTCGAATTTTGCGCATAGTTTTTGTCACGCATTTTCTAATTTTAATTGCAATGTCCATTTTGCCGTCAGTAAGTGAATGATATGCTTTTTCGGACTTTTCTGGTTTATATACTGGTTTATAATCAGTAACATTGTCTTTAATTAGATTATATATGATTATCAACGCGATCATTTCGCGTGTCGCTAATTACGCTTTTATTGTGGAGCGATATATGTGGAAAACAATTGTCACGAGGTGTGACAATTATATGGGGATGTTGACACACGTGTTATATCTCAGATCGCTTGTAAGATAGCTTGTATCGCGATCTTGTTCGCTATGTTATCGTTTATTCCTGCTTAAACGTGTTAAGGAGAGCAAAATGGGCGTCCAATAAGCAATTTTATTGTTAGGTAAATTTAAGATAGACTGCTCAACATCACAGATTTATACCAGTATAAAAATATTGATATTGTGTGATCTATTGAGGTGATTTCTATAACGAAATATTATTTTATGTCACCATTTATTTTACTGTCACACCACATCAACGTGGGTATCACTAAAATATTATGTTACTTGAGAGATCACTCTTTAGACTGAAAATTTATCAGTATTGCCGTGTTATAGTTATTATGAAATAATCGTTTATGCCCCGACCATATAACAACTTGTAATTAACCATTACATATCAAATCACGTTGAATTAAGAACCTAGTTTAATTTGATATAGAGGGAACGTTTAAACAGTAAGCTTTTGTGCAAGCTTTGTATTGTTTGGCGTTTTTGTTTTGTACATCAATTTAAGTGTGATGTTTTTCTGTTATGAAACATTCTTGTGGAACGGTGGTTAATTCATCTGCTTGTTATAAATGTAATAACAGCGTTGAAATATAAAAACGACAATCATGATTTAGGGAAATCAAATGATTTTTATTTTGAAATGGTTGGCTGACGTAATGGGACAATTGACTACAAATCCAAGGATCGTCTTCTCGATTCCCAGCCCCATAAAATAACTTGTGAGCGGATTGACCATCTTTTCATGTAGACGGCCATTCTCCCGTACCATTGTTGTACATATCTCTTAAGTAATTTTGTGGAAAAGGCAATTGTACGCGAGCTTATCCCACAAATGTGTGATTTGGTTAACTAACTGGAGATGTATTAGTATAAGGGTTGCTGACGCTTGTTTCTAATCCAGATTGAAATATTTATGGCATAGTAACGACATGTCATGTTACAATTGTTATTTTAACTGCTTACATTTAAACTTATTGGTCACCGCTATACGTTGGAAAGACGTTTGAAAACGATGAAAGAATTAAACAAAAATGCAAATGAACGAACGATGGAAAAAAGCCAAGCACAGCACAGCCAAGAGAGCAGACCAAGCAAGCAAACAAACTTAATTTGAGACACAGTTAGAACGTGCAAACGGTTTTGATTGGCATGCCACGAACGATTTGAGCTACATGGAAACCTATCAAACATAACCGTTATGTATTTTATTTTCGTTATTGACCTTTTTAAGGCGACTACACTTTGTAAAAATATTGTTGGTCTAATGTCACGTTGTATGTATAAAACCTGCATTACAAAGACAGTTGGTCACGGGCATAACATAAACAGAACAGAACAGAATGTTCCATAAACATAATCATGTCGTATTTTTATCAAGCGCCTTTAAAGCCCAGAGTGTACCCGATGTTCTGAATATCCAGCTCGGATAGGAAGATTTGTAGAGACCAGCAGTAAGCTTGCTATTATCTACATGTACCAATTAGTTAAAGATACCGCAACACACTATCGTGTACACGTATAAGTATTTAACTCTTTCTGTGCTGGGACCGAATTTTGAAGGCCTTTGCAAACAGTTTGGATCCAGATGAGACGCCCCAAAACGTGGCGTCTCATCAGGATCCAAACTGTTTGCTATTCTGATAGTATTCTTTGAAATAAATCGAAGACAAAGCTAATTTTAAAAATTCTGCAGACATCATTTTAGCAGACGACAAATTTCCCAGCATGCAAAGGGTTACAAGTTTATGAGGCAGCATTTTGTGCGGACCCGGACTGAGTCCCAGCACTCCAACATTATTAACCCATTTAGGCATAGTGGACTCTCCCATCCTTCTTACTTGGATCAATTTATTTTCAAAATTATGGATGTCTGGTATATTTATTTCTATATTTAGAATATTTCTTACAGAAATTCCTTTAAGCAAACAGCGCAGACCCAGATGAGACGCCGCATCATGCGGCGTCTCATCTGGGTCTACGCTGTTTGCAAAGGCCTTTTTTTTCTAGACGTTAGGCATATATGGGTTAACTAGTTGAGTCACGAACTTTGGGACGAGTTTTGAATTATAGCTGCAATTTTCAGCCATATGTTTTTAACTGAAATATGTTTATTTTTTATTTTTTGATGTGACTGTAACTGAAGCCGTCTCGCCAAAGTGAGAAGAGCCCACGAGACCCCAAAGCCGGTATCGAAAATTTGGCGGCAAGAGATTGCAGTGGTTCGAACTCTGATGTTAAGCGCTAATCTTAAAACCCACCACATTTACAATTCTCTTGCGATTATTCGGTAACGTAAAACAGAATACATCTGACGTAAAACGTGTGTACGTAGATAAAACGGATACACGTAAAGATATACCTGTATATAAACTTCTTAAAAAGGACATGGAAATAATAGAATAAACTTCACGAAAGAGTTCAGGCAGCTTGACGAATGCGAAATTTTAAGATCATTTTATCTCTACCGAAAACCGTGTTTATTGATTCCCGAGCTATGTGCTCAAAATTGGGACAGGCGGTTATCATTGAAAGAGTCAAGTATTAAACTTTGATGTTTCGTGACTATTTATTTTACGTTTTTGAACACAAGACTGAGGAGTGAGAAGGTCCTCTTACAAATGTTTTTGACAGGTAAATCAAGTTTTATATTTATATGTTAATAATAATAATAATAATAATAATAATAATAATAACAACAATAATAATAATAATGATAATAATAATAATAATAATAATAATAATAATTATAATAATAATAATAAGAATAATAAGTAATAATAATAATAATAATAATAATAATTATAATACTAATAATAATATAATATAAATAATAATAATAATGATAATAATAATGAATAATAATAATAATAAAATAATAATAATAATAATAATAATAATAATAATAATAATAATAATAATAATAATAATAATAATAATAATAATACTTATAATAATAATAATAATAATAATAATAATAATAATAATAATAATAATAATAATAATAATAATGAGCATAATGAGGAGGAGGATGATGATGATGATGATGATGATGATGCAAATGATGATGATGATGATGATCATGATGCTAATGATGGAATACTGATGATGGCGCTGATGATGATGCTGATTCTGGTGCTGGTGCTGCTGCTCCTGCTGCTCCTGCTGCTCCTGCTGCTGCTGATTACGACGTCGTCTACGAGGACTACGACGAGGACGATGATGCCCTCTATCTTATCCAACAGCAGATATGTGTATTGGTGTGTACTTATAACTTATGTTATTATATATCTTATATTCTGTGTACCCTTCACATCAAGAACTCCTATTTGGTCCTCTACAGTTCTTCCTGCGTTGCTCGTGGCATGCATGTCAGCGTCGGTGCGGGGTAAGTACGGCAACATTTCAACGACTCTAACTGTATAATAATATTATAGGTTTACAAGTAAACTGTTATTTGTTTGTTTCCTTTCGTGGTAAAGCGTGATAATTTTCTTGTTAACTGAGCGTATATGTATGTCACTTTTGAGCTTCCTTTAACCAGTGACCTCTTTCATACAAAACGTAGCTGCGTAGATCAATAAGCAAGTGCATTGTTTTAAAGCGAGCAAGTCCATAGAATCAATGGCACGAATGAGCATAATTTTACTCTGATATTGTGCTTTTTATCCAGTTTCGTTTTATCTTAGAGAAATGTAGAGATCGCCATATAATTACAAAAATGGTTTATAAAACTTATGATCTATTGTGTTTATGTTAAGAAATTACAGTTTGCGCATGTACAACTACAATTTCCGACAATAAATAACATTACATTGAAACAATTTACGTTTAAGCCGCGCTCTGATAAAACGGGGTTTTATCTATGCACGTAAAGTGTCGTCCCAGATTAGCCTGTGCAGTCTACACAGGCTTATCTGGGACGACAACTTCCGCTTTAATGATATTTGAAAAGGAAGTCTCTTCTTAGCAAAAAGTGCTGTGACTGATTATATTTTGCGTACTGCACAGGCTTATTTTTGGGACGACACTTTACGCACATTCATTAAGCCAATTTTCCCAGATCAAGGCTTATTTATCTTACAGGGTTTGTTGTGCCAGGTGGCCTGGGTATGTATGTCGTTCCAGCTAGGTATATATCTCGTTGCTGCTATTTATGTACATGTATGTAATTGATGCTAATTCGTTCAATTAAATTTGTCATAGTGGCTTTCCTTTCCTAAAGTACAATATTTATTAAAAGACCCACCAGGAAGAAATAGTTATCAATTAAGTTGATATTTTCTTGACGTAAACAAATATTAAATAACGTATAAGTTAAAGAAGTTAAAATACTCGTATGTTATCTGTTTTGAATTCTGCGAATGAATGGAAAATAAACTTGTTTCCTCACTCAGAACACTGCCTGCATTTATATAGCTTATAGTGCTATCGAAACATATTAAGGCATGATTACTTTACGGAATAATCATATAGCGACATGAAATCTTCTTGCGCACCAAATATTTCGTAAAGAGTTGTTTTCTTCCATGTTTTGTTGTTGTAAGTGACAGGCTCCGGTAGTGCCGTGGTTTTCCACGCCCACGGACCCTCAAACACTAGTCCGGCCTCTGGTAAGATCATAGAGTACACGGTCGTGGAGGTTAACGAAGGTCAAGGATACAACGCGAGCAATGGCGTCTTCATGGCACCAGCTGGCGGAATGTACATGTTCAGCACACAAACTTGTATCTGGTAACACGTATACCAAACATATTCAGATAATAACATTTCTTCAATTGGATATATTTGTTTAAATGTCCCTGTTGTGACTCATATATGTCTATATCCCCGTCATGTCCGTATTTATTTCACAAAACTACTACTGAAGTATTCATACTGTTTACTACTTAATAAATCTTACACCATGTTATTTGTGTGGTATTATGTGCATTGTTAAATGAGGTACAGCGAAAATTTATATCTGTATGGTAAAGTGATCACTAAATCTAACATGCATACGGCGGCAATAGAATGCGTGGATATTCGAGTAGGATTTAGGCGGGGTAAACTAGCTGCAGCGCTTAATCGACCTATCTTTATAAACAAAAAAGTCTTATTTAGATAACTCCTTCAAAGTCTGTTTAGCCCAGTTTGTTTGTCTTAGGACTTCGAGTTAATCGGAATGATCAACCAACACGTGCTTTTATTTAAATATGTAAAATTAAACTTTTACCAAACTTGGTCATGGATCGACGATAATCTTTTGCTCAATCGTTAACCCGAATTGCATTTCTATTCAATTGTTAGTGTTGTTTTCTTGAACAAAATTAAATTTTCGAAAACTATCTCTCCTCGCTCCAGGTCGAACACGTTCGTCCTGATCGCCATCATAAAAGAGGGCGTGGTGGTGCAGCCTAGCGCCCTCTACGACACCTCCCCTGGCTACGCGCCCTGCTTTAGCTCACAGGCGTTCGTCCGTCTGTCCGCGGGGCAGCGTGTGTGGGTTGAGAGCAGGCGGACGAACAACGGAAACATGCTATTCGAGGACGAGGGACGCTGGACGAGTTTTTCCGGAGTTCTGCTTTAGGCGTTGTGTTACGTCGTCTGCTTCACAATAATAAAAGCGCGTTACTTTACATATATTTTAATCATTAAAAAACCCTAGCAAAAAGTAAAGGTATTTATTTGTTATTCAGTCCGTATGTTCATGTGCAGTATAATTGTACTGGATTACTTTTTACCTAAAGTTTCGGACACTGTCATTATGTTATTATAAATTTTATATGCCAATAACTGTTCGTGATCGTTTCTGCCTTTCGATTTTTTATATATGATTATCAAGTCTTGATTTAAAGATTTAAACCAACTTGTCATAACTGTTTTGAAACACTTTATTTTGTGGTTTACGACAGAGAAAATATTTTAATTACAACATTTCAACGAGTGTTGTGCATCAGCGATTTCGCGTGTGTATGGAATTTACAAAATGCATAAAATAAATAACGACAATACACGATTTAAATGCATAGGCTTTTCTACACATGCAGCTGAAATAAGTACAGAATGAACTAGGATATATTTGATTTTTTTACATAATTAAAAAAATGAAACGAAATGCGGCGAAAGCCTGTTACTAGAATAACAATAATATTTCTTTCTTAATAGAAAAATAGTTTTTTACGTAAACATTTGCTATGTTAATAGAAACATGCTTCCGTTTTAAATGTCATGAACATATGATATATATTTTATGCTTTTTCAAAAGTACGTAATTCTACAACTTTATTGAACAGCCCGCGTTAATATTGTTCCTTCGTTCTTTCGTGTACTTGAAAAAACACACACACACAACGAAACAGTAAAAATCTGTCAACCAGGGGGGGGGGGGGGGACATTCTTTGTACGGTGGCTTTCAGGGTTTACGTGAGGTTAGTTTCTAAATTTCTTCCAAAATGGCGTCGTTTTCGTGTTTTTCGTAAAGGAGTAGCAAATATTTTCACCCGGTAAGCCCCTGTCAACCTGTTAAACTAAACAGTTAAACAGTCCGTGGTAAGCCCCTGTCAACTTGCTAAACTAAACAGTTAAACTAAACAGTTAAACAGTCCGCACAGGCTAATCAGGACGACCCTTTCCGCCTAAACTGGATTTTTGCTAAGAAAAAACTTTCTGTAAACTCTATCTACATATATCAAGCTATGAAAGAATATTAAATTGTTTGTGTTTCCCTCCGATTGCGAATTAGAACAATTATCTTAAGAACAGTACGATAAACACTTATCTAGTCATCAATCTGATCTGTATCGCACGTGTCAACAGGTCCCGTACAGTTTTCACACCACGTGACAATAAACACGTTCTTTTATCGGTCCAATATAACACGTGCATCAGTTATTATCGCCACACGATACGATCGCCAAAATAAATAGCTGCGAATTTGATTATTTGAAATGTTAATTACAATTATGGCATAGGTATATAACACGCGAAACAATTCCCGAATCTGCATTCAAGGTTTCTCTTACATTAAGCAATATTCCTGAAGCAATATGGATATTGCGAGCAGGATTGGGAAATCCGTCTCTAAAGCTATCCACAAAATTCGAAAACAACCGAAATTAAATAAAAGCGGAAATGGTGCGCGTTTAGAACAAAAAGCTAAGAAAATGTCTGTTCTGAAGAAATTTCTCATACATGCATTGAAAAGAGAAAAAAGACAAGAGAAAAGCCTCGGATTTTATAATTTACAAAGTAAGCGTTGCCATGGCAATGAAACGTATACAAATGAGCGGACAATGTTAGCGAAGGAATCGAAGTCAAATACACAAAATGGCGACGAAAAATCAGCAATGAGAATCGCTGACCACACGAACAGAAATAAAATATCTACCGACGGAATGGAGACGCCTAAACGCTCAATCAGGACAAACTGTCGACGTCGGATATGCTCCGAACCAGACACATTTCAAGAGAGACCCAAATTGCGTCGTAGCCGACGTGCCGACGAAAGAATCGTCGTCGGCGATAGCAGCCATTGTGAAAGTTGCCGACGAGCGCGTCTAAGAAGTTATTGTATGGCGACGAACCATCAAGTTACTCAACAAACATCATTATCCGAAATCGAACGAATCTTGGACTCACAACTAAGAGGGGAAGTGAAAAGGAAATTTCGCCACGAGCGTTCACAGAGCAGCAAAGGATACACTTCCGTCGGCATGTTCGACAGACGTCGACGGCCCTTGCAAGTTGACGACATTGAATTCTGGGAGCTGGAAAATGACGTGGGTCATGGATTCAGTCTTAGCAGAACGTCGCTTGGTGTTGAAAGGGGACGTCCCGACGGAAGTAGCCCTTTTGTCGACGTTTTAAATCTCGGGTATATCGACGCTGACACGTCAAAAGCACGTCAACACGACAACGCCAGTTTTTACGTAAATATTGATTCGTTCATTAGCAAAGATGCCAATGACACTGACGTCACGAATTGGGGGCAACTTACTTTGGATGATATCGAGTATTGGTCGAGATTTCTTTGGGCAGACGAGAAAGCGATTTCAACTTGCTACCCTGAAGGCGACGGGAGAACTAACGTCGGGTACCTGCGCGAGTTTGATGACGTCATATTAAACAGGGCGTACGTCGATACGTCGTCAGGAAGTGAAGTCAGCAGCAACATTGAAATTGAACAAGTTTCTTACGTATAATTTGCACTTAGTAACAATTTTTTGACATGCCATGTTTGTAAATACACGTTTTATTTGTTTTTATTCTAACAAAGCTTTATATCTATTGTTAAACTTGAGATTTTATGTAAACAAAGATATACTTACAAACGTTGCTGTTTTTGTTTTCTTTTTTATAAAGCTATTGTGTTTAAATATTCAAAAGTAGTTTCTTAGTATAAATTGATATGGATATAAAACGAATTCGTATAGATCTAATGATCTATAATATTGACTAACTGTCCAAAAAGGAAAAAAAAATATATGAAAAGATTGTGAATATACTTTTATAAATACTAATAATCTTATTAGCAGTATGAACTCACATTTCTTATCCATTTATAATAATATCTCAATCACACGTGCCATAGTTCCCGTAGAGTTGTCACACCACGTGACACTGATCATTACCGGTAACCGATATCGCTTCGATCTAGCACGTGTATAGGTAGCAAATTGCACGATCTTCAAGAAACAATGCTAAATTGTATTTTTCATTACTTCATTATAAATATGACCATACTATATTAAGCGTGGATCTCTTTCACAATTTCATTCAATATGTCTTTTTCGGTTAACAAAATTATTGAAGCGACATTAATATTGCGAACATAATTTTGCAAAAAACATATCTAAATGCACATAATTCGAAAGCAACCGAAACTTCATGTAGTTAAACCGGATATAACGCGCATTTAGAGCAGAAAGCTACGAAATATTACTTTCTGATGAAATTCCCCATCGACGCTTTGAAAAGAGATAAATCGCAAGCGGAGAACTATAATTAAATTTAAAAAAAACAATGATTATAAAGAAGCATACAAAATCGAGAGGAGCGTGGTGGTAAAATAATCCAACTCATATATACAAGATTGCAGCTGACATCAATACCGGAAGTAGATAATCCACCCACGAAATTGAGACGCCGAAAAGCTCTATCAGTACCAATTGTTGGTGCCATATATGCTATGAGTCAGAAACGTACCAAGAGAGGCGCTAATGGCGCCGCAATCGACATACCGACCCAAGAATTATCGTCAATGAAAGCGACCACTGTCAACGTTGCCACTGGCATCATCGGAGAAGCTGTTATACGGAGACGTACCATCACGTGACTCAAGAGGTACAGCAAAAGGGATACGTGGTCGGGAAATGTTGCCGCGAACGTTCACATTGCAGCAAAAGTATTGCTTTCGTTGTAATTTCCGATAGGCGACGAATTCTGGACGCTGCAATACGGTATATGTAGCTACTCATTTGAGCCGCGCTTTTCGAAAACGCGTCTTAATGTATGTGCGTAAAGTGTCGTCCCAGATTAGCCAGTGTACTCCGCAAAGGCCTTTCAGGGGCGACACTTCACGCTTTCATGTAACTCATTGTTTACCGAAGGTATCTTGTTAGCGAACATTAGGCGGAAATTGTCGTCCCTGATAAGCCCGTGCGGTTTACACTGGCTGAAACGAGACGACACATTACGCACATGCCTAAAGCACGCGTTTTCCTTGAGCAAGACTCACTGGCTTTCAGCAGAACGTCGCTAAACATTAAAAGGGGACTTCCCAACGGTCGCCGTTGACGTTGTAGATATTGACGGTGACACCTCAAAATGTATACCACAACGATACTTCTAGCTTCTACGTAAAAGTAGACTCTATGATTTGCAAATATTCAAGTTGAACACACGCTTTAAATTGCGGGACGTTTATTTTGTGTTTCAAAAATATATTCAGCTGCATTTGAACGAAGGGTTTTACAATTTTACTGCTGGTATCGACATTTTAGATCGAAATTTAAAACGCATTTTTTATAACCTATTTATGCCTAGCGTCTAGAAAAAAGGCCTTGGCAAACAGCAAAGACCCAGATGAGACACCGCATCCTTCTAAATCGGATCAATTTATTTCCAAAATTAGGGATGTCTAGTATATTTATTTCTATATTTAGCATATTTCTTACAGAAATTCCTTTAATCAAACAGCGCAGACCCTGATGAGACGCCGCATTATGCGGCGTCTCATCTGGGTCTACGCTGTTTGCGCAGGCCTTTTTTTAGACGCTAGGCATAAATGGGTTAAACTGTTGCCTTACCACTTTTAATTATTCTTTTTTTTGTGTATTACAAATAAACGTAAAGTGTTCTTTTATGTTATCCTGTTTATTCTCATATTTTAAAATCTTTATTTTAAATAATATACTACGATTTAATGATCATGATTAGATGCACCGAATATCTATATTTTGGTACTCAAGCGTCTTAAAGCATAACGATTATTACATGCATTTCTAATCAACGTTAAACATGTTTTGCGGTATTGTTTAATTGAAGTTAGAGCAACAAACAATAGTTCGAATTCACAATGAAACATTTTTTAACCCATTTATGCCTAGCGTCTAGAAAAAAGGCCTTTGCAAACAGCGTAAACCCAGATGAGACGCCGCATGATGCGGCGTCTCATCAAGGTCTGCGCTGTTTGCTGAAAGGAATTTCTGTAAGTTATATTCTAAATATAGAAATAAATATACTAGACATCCCTAATTTTGGAAATAAATTGATCCGATTTAGAAGGATGGGAGAGTCCATTAGGCATAAATGCGTTAAGTCAAGGCAATGACGCATGTCCGCTGTTTAAAAAACACTCAAGTTACACTTATTGTTATTACTGGACACTAAGACAATGGAAATCCAATATCTGATAGATATGCATCATTACCAGTCTATTGACGAAAACGACAGTGGTATTGTATAAAACCCCATTGCAGACAAAACACTTCACCTAAAACATTAGAAATAGATACACCAATCCACTGTACACTTTATGCATTGAATCAAGAGCTCACGATAAAGAATATGACGAATATATATGTTTTATTGTGGATATTATTTGTGATTTCCAGAGGTATTTGTATGTTTGTATATTTCAGCCTCGCACTAAAAAGGGGCTTAATGCATGTGCGGAAAGTGTCGTCCCTTGGGGCCGTTCATAAACGATCCTTTGGCAATTTTAACTTACGAGAGTGTAATCTTAATAAGTAGACGAACTAACTCGCTATGCTTGTCAAAAATATGCGGCGCTTGAGATACCAATGTAAGTAATTAAGTACTGAAAATTTATAAAACATATGATATGGACTTAAGCGATTATGCATCTTCTAAAAATGTATCATATCGTAAATGTGTATTACGATGTTTATTGAAACGGTCCCCTGATAAGTAAAGTCCGCAAAGGCTTATCAGGGACGACTCTTTCCGTCAAGACTGGATTGCCGTTTAGAAGAGAGGTTCCTGTGAGCGTTCATGATTAGCATGTGCAGTCCACAAAGGCTAATCAGGGATGACACTTTCCGCCAAGACTGGATTACCGCTTAGAAGGGCGTTCCTGTAAACGAAAATGTCCATATAAGCATTAAGTGGCTTACCTGATTAGTATGTGCGGAATGCACTGGCTAATCTGGGATAATACTTTGCACACATGTATTAAAGCCACACACCTTGAAATGAAAGTCAATTTAAGTATAAATAAGAAACAAATTTTATCAATGCCAATTAAAATATATCTGGTGGTTACAAGGCAGAAATCCGTCTTTTTTTGCGCGTTAAAACTTAAAAATAATCGCGTTTGTCGTAATGGACGTAAACGTATAGAAATCCTTCAGTCAGTTTAAAGTTAAAAATAAATAAATAAATTACTTGCTAACTAGGCTATAGATTTAATGCAAATTTTGCACACTTTCAAATTGAATCTATATGTATTGATTAACATGTATTTCATTTCAATGTGTGTGGCTTTAATCTCCGTTCTTCAGGAACCCTTCTAATTTGTTTTTCTTAAGCGATGAAAGCTACTATGAAAATTTTAATTCGACGCCTGGCTATAAGCAGAACCGGGTTTCTGGATATATCTTAA